>NC_081528.1:7778315-8078315 GCF_030273125.1 Centropristis striata | reverse complement strand
CTGTCTGAGGTATTTATTAATATTTTATAACGCTGGAGGTCACATAGAGAGTTACTTTGCAACCATAAAAATGAGTCTGTCTTCATCCATGTTGAGGGAAAACAGAAACAAAATCATCACGTCTGTGTTTATTTTAACCATTGAAACAGGCTGGAGATGGAGCAAGTGCATGAAAACAACATGTCAGTTTGCATGTTGACTGAACTCTGCAAAAAAATACAGTGGCTTGCAAAAGTATTCATACCACTCCCGTCAATCAGACTGTAAGGAGCTTGAGGCAGATTCAAACAAGTGCCACACTGCTTCCATTCCTTAATGATGGTTTAACTGGACTCTGTGGGGTGTCCAGTGAGTTGAAATGTCTTTGTAGCCATCTCCTGACTTATACTCTTCAATGATGTTTTCTCTGAGTTGCTAGGAGTGTTCTTTGTCTTCTATTTTCAATTTTAGCAGGAATAGTGATGAACCAGAGATTGAACCTCCCTGACACAGATATTTTTATACTTTAATCACTTGACAGGCATCAACTGCACTCAAGTGATCTCCATTTCAATAACTGTGACACTGCTGACATCAACTAGCTGGAACTCTGTTGAATTAGGTCAGTAACTTTAAAGCAGGGGTCTCAAACTCAAATCACCTGGGGGCCGCTGGAGGCAGTATCAAAATGACCAAAAAGACACAAAATTACTTTAAAAAAAGGACACAAAATTACTAAAAAAAAGACACAAAAAGACCAAAAAAAGACACAGAATGATCCCAAAAATACACAAAATTACAAAAAAGAACACAAAATTATTAGAAAAAGACACAAAATTACCCAAAAAAGACACAAAATTACAAAAAAGACAAAATTACGGAAAAAACAATTGGTCCGCGGGCCGCGAGTTTGAGACCCCTGCTTTAAAGGGTATGAATTACCTTATATATTTAAAATTAATTGATACTATTTTGTAAAAATCTGTTTTCACTTTGATATTAAAGAGGGTTTTTTTGCAAATTCTTTTTAAAAAGGCCAAATTATATTGACCATGATTTCATGTGTAAAAGCAACAAAAGGGTAAAACATCCAAGGGCTTTTGCAACCCTTTTACTTTTGTAAAAAAAATACTTTTGCAAGCCACTGTAGTATATAGATATATGCATGTGTGCTCTCATTTTCAAAGGCTTGCTACTGAAACTTTAAGTTAATCATCGGGTTTTATTTCCATACTTCCTGACATCATTCCTGTTGGTTATAATAACATTGTTCTCATTAGGTTAATTGCTGAGATGTGGGAACGCAGAGCAAAGATTTTTTATCTCCAGGCACACCTGTCAAACAGTCTGCAGGGCTGCAGTGCAAGTAGCTGCTAACCTATTAGTTTTCTCTTTTTATTCATGAATAGTCTACACAATTAACTGCATGCAAGGCTTGCACAAATTATAGAAATAATGAACAATACAGAAAGAAACAGCTCTACTCTTTATGCATGCGATTCTGACCCCTGGTGTTTCTCTGACGGGATACAATGATGGTACAGCAACAAAAAGCACAAGTTAAAAGTTTTAAACATTTATGCAGAGTTGGGTAGGTAGAATATTTGGCAGTGTTTTGCTTCAGACAGAACAAGAGTTTAGAGGCAGAGCAATTATATGCAGTCTCCAGTAGAAAGAGAACGGGTGGTAAGTATTAAACAACATATGTTGAATCTTAATGTTTCTGAACTCCTGTTTTCATTCCTTTCTCATGAAGAACAGAATTACAGATTTACCCATTATTAATGTTGCAAATTCATACAAAAATGAGTCGTTTTGGTCACAAAACTTCTTGGTTAAGGGTAAGAAAAAGTAGTATAATAAAAAATATATAATAATAATTCATACATAACCACTTGAAACAGTTTTAATACATCTGTTTATATATATATATTTTTAAAATAGAAGCAGATACATGGACCACACAGACACATTGACTATTATATATTTACATAATTAGTTAATTTACAGATTAATTTAAAATTACAATATTGACTTTTGGAGCTGTGTTCATGGTAAGATAATAATCAGTTAGAAGCTAAATAACGAGACATTTTTCACTCAGTTATTACAGCAACGAATGCAACTTCACCACACAGACTCAAGGTGTTTGTCAGAATTAGGGCAGCAACACAAAATGGCAAAGTTTTGACTTTAGCCGTTCTGTGGATTCACGTTTGCATGTTCTCATTTAGTTTGTATCTTGAACATGCACCTTAATATTCACATTTAAACCCACAACATACATCTTCCTGCCAACAGTTTGAGAATTATTAATAAATAAATATATCATGCTGTGTGTGCGTCCGCCTCGTGTTTTACTGCTTGTATTTAGTATAAGTTGGTGTTAATACACACACACACACACACACACACACACACACACAGTTGGTGGCAATTCATACATTATTAAGATTTAATAAATGTTTTTTTTACTTTGTGATTATTTTTTCACACAAACTGATGAATGATTGAGTCTAAAAAACTCTAAATTGTGATTTTAAGGCTTTTCAGGTGGTTGAGCCCAACATAAAAAGCTGAAGGAACACACACAAATCCCTTAAAAAACAAAACAAAACAAAAAAAAGCTTATTAATCACACAACGCAGCGTGATGCCAAGACATAAAGACATCAGAATTTTGGAACGGATCCCAGCTGCCACGACGCAGAAGAGAAAAACCTGCCTGGATGTGCTCCCACTTCCCTCCCCCTTGGTTCCCAGCTTTTATTTGTCTCAAACATCTCAAAGTCAAAGAAATCCTCACAAGGTTAAATCGTTCTGGAGCGGCTTGAATAAACGAGTGACAATCGGATTTTTCTGGGGGAAATAGAGCGACAGAAAGGCTCTGAGGGCACTTTGCTTTCATTTGATTGGAGACACTTTAAATTTCCATTTGGCGGCGGCAAGACAACGAAGACGAGCGTCCACTAATCACCTCCACGTCCATCAAATCAACCTCCCCCGCTCCCTCCCTCCCCCGCCTCCCTCCACAGGATTGAGTTTGAGGGGGGAAACTGTTGACCTCTCCACCTTCTCTCAGGTGAGGAAAAAGGAGGGATTTTCTTTCTTTTCTGTCTCTCTCCGTCTCTTTCATCACCTTGGTTGTAATTAGCCGGAGCTGAGATTTTTTCCTTTTGTCGGCTCCATGAAAGGTGGATAAGCGTTCTTTGTGCCTCCTCACACCTTTTTTATTTCCTTTTAACAAGCTTTTTTTTAGAGAAGAAACTCCAAGCCAGCCGCCGTCTCAGAAGAGAGCTGATAACCAAGAGGGAGTTTCTACTTCTCTCTTTTGCCGGCGTCTTTATCTCCCAGGACACAATTAGCTGCTCTATCGCTCATCACCATGCTGGTATTTTTCTCTCTCTTTTTTTTTCTCCCCGTTGCATTTAAAAGCAGCCGTCCTTTGTCGAGGCTCACTCTTCAAAAGTTGCAGTGGAAGAAACACAACTGTGTGTGAAGAGATAAAATGGTCTCAAACCGCTTTGTTCAAAACAGAAACAGCAGCATCCTGAATTTATCCATTTAAAGAATATGTCACTAAAGCACAAAGAAAAAAAGTTTGAATTTAGTTTGAAGTTTAAAGTCTCTTCTCACTTTTTCACCTGAAGCACTTTGGCTTGTAATGTGCGTTTTCTCATTTAGCTTGATGTCTTCACATCCTCTGGTCATTTCAAGTTTCCAAAACAGCTGCCGGACTCATTTCCTCATTAACCCTGATAATTACAGAATTAAAGGACACATGTCCTCTCTAATGCCCAGTGAAAGTCCTGATTATTCTGCCCCTCCACAGACTAATCTAACATATGAAGCCTCATCTCTTATTCAGAGTCTACAAAGGAAGATTTTAAGGTAAGTCAATTTAGATTTTTTATTTAACCCTCTTGGGCTATTATGTCCTTTAAAAAATCTGTTAAAAAATCTTTACCATGCCATGTTGGTATCAGTTTTTCAAGCGTTATCTCACCTATATGTCCTGATCATCAATTTTTAACTTTGAAAAAAATGCTGAACCCAAAAGGAAACATACAATCTGATCTTGAAAAATCAATACACAGAATTTTAAATGTTGCAAATATGAATACAGGTTGCAAATATTACATATAACAGGTAAAATGAGGATAATCTCTACTTCTATAATTCAATTCAATTCAATTGGCTTTATTGGCATGACGTAACAATGTATATATTGCCAAAGCAAGCATCAGAAAAAAAGATAACAAGATAAGGAAAGCAATATTTACAATAAATTATTTATTTTAAAAGAAAAGAAAAACTAATAACAATAAAAGAAAGCAATATTTACAATCATTGAATTACAATCAACATATAATTTATACTATTTATCTATATTTTCATACAAAATATATTTGACATTATCTCGGGTTTTACTTTGCCGAATATAATCCAAAATAAATCTGGTATAGAGTTTCAAGCCAGAACTTTAGAGAGAAGCTGATGGAGAGACTCAGTGTTGCTTCATTTTTATGTCTTCATGTCATGAGGAAGCTAGTATTCATTCAAATTATTTTTTAAGGCTTTCTCAGAAACCAATGGGATTGTTCCCGGAGCCTGTGAGAGGAGCGGAGCGGGGAGGGCTAGCAGGAGAGCACAGGGCAGATTTTTTAAACGTTGGAGCATCGCCTTATATCCCACATCACCGTGGCGCTCCAATACTGCTCTGATACTGCTCACAGCATGAATCTGAAGCATGCCAGACCCAGAATGCATCTTTGTATTGTGCACCCATGCAATTTTCTGTCAAAAATCGGCTGTTACAAGCTCGACAATTGAGTTTAAAAAGGATTTTCATGGTTTCTCAATGACTGATTTGAGTGGAGTGAGGGTTAAATCTGAGCGATATTGAGCAGAGCACTAGTGGAAGTTGTCAACGTTCCTCTCGTTGCTCTGGTTAACAGTTCTTTTTTTACTTTGCCTAATCATTATAAAGTGTTGATTGCACCATGACACCAGTGGCATCTCGACTGGTTTCCTATAAGCTTCCTGTGATGGAAGGCATTAGCTTGGTGTTCTGGAAACTAGTTGTGTGCGAGGAGGAAAAGTATTCACAGTATTCTAATATTTCTGCTTTTAATCTCAGAGTCAGTATTTCATATTAAAATGGTGCCCTTTTTTGTTTGTTTGTTGGTTTGTTTGTGTCGTTCCATGCTGCTCGTGCTGCAGTTTGTATGTTTTCGGGGCTCGGGATTTGAAGATAAGCTGTTTTGAAAGTGGAGTGATGTGAGTGATCTTTGGCCTCTTCTCTGTTTATCCTCTTTTATCTTTTCATGTGTCTTTAACGATGTAAACAAACATTGAGCCTGATGCTCTGCACTCCATCTGCAGCCAGAGAGCAACCCAGCAATTAAAAGCTGAAGCTGTGGAGCTGAACCGTGTTCATACAGATTAGGGCAACATGACGATGAGCCTGTATGTGCATCATGTGTAACACCGAGTGGTAAATAAAACTTTTAGCAAAACACAATTCAGTTTTAACAGGCTGCATCTTCTGTGAGATGTGTCAATGCTGCTTTGTTCAACGTTTAGTGCCGATACTTTAAGTGTGAAGTTCACACAGATCAGTGCACAGTAAGGGTCCAACACTCAGAGTTGGACTCTTGCCCCCAAAAACATTCGTTATCTCTGAATAAATACCTGCAAGGACCTTTTTTATGTGGTGGAAAAACTTCATTTCTGCTGCAGCCTTTTCGTCTTTTTACTTTTCATTCGATGGCAGCTTGCAAGCCTGTTTGTGCAGCTAAACTTTAATTAGGTTTTTAGAGTAAATGTGAATGAAGTGGAGTGAAAACTCTTTGGCCCTGGTAACGGGCCTGGACTCAAAAGCAAGACATTGAAATATAGCAGATGAAGTAAAATTACACTTTAAATGGCCACAGTTCAAAGAAAGGGGCAAACAAATAATAAATGCAATTTAATTAGAAATAAAAGCAGAACAGCATGGTTTATTAGGTTTGTTTTTGCGCACTAAAAATTCAGTTTAAAAAAAAAATCCCTTAATGAGTTGTACACAAGAGCTGTAACTCAACCATTAATTTTCAAGATTTCTAAAGTCACAAACTGTTGATTTATCTTCCTATTCAGCCGGTGCAGCTCCAATATTACTTAAGCGATGCTTTTTGAAAAGAGGCATTTACAATGTTGCGATGTGGCATTGGGTTTTTAAAGACTATCCGTATCCATACGGGATGAAACAGCACTCAAGTGTTTTCTCAGATATGGTTTCAGATATGGTCTATTGACAACATATTTTCAAAGGAATGCAAAACACAGCACAAGGACCCTCTACAGATATATTCTATGTTCAAAGAACCCTGAACGACTCCCCGTCTGCCTCTGAAAGAGATTCAACAAAGTCTGACAACCTCGTCGTCATTAGTCACACTCTCCAAAACCGCCATACTTTTCATCCTTCAATGGAGCGTCCTCTGATGGCGGATTTGCTTGTTAAAAGTTCTGTCAAAATAGTTGGTTGCTTTTTTTTTTTTTTTTTAATCTCTGCTCACTGGCGAGGAGGCAATATCTGATGATAGTGGAGTCATCCATGGGGGGCCAGGCTGCAGGAACTCCCTCCAGCATTAATGAATGTGAGCATGAGAATTTAAATCACGCTTCACACAGGAAGCGTCGCAGGGATGTGCTCTGTGTCACAATTTTATCTCTGTTGGTCACTCATCAAAAACACAACAGGCTTTTCTTCTGGTCAATTTGGAAATCCACAGGAGCTCAGAGATCAATAAATATGTGTAAGTGTGAGCTCTCGCCGTCCACAGCCTCCTGAAATCCAGTCTGGCAGCACAAAAGTTGTCTGATATTCAACATGGCCGCCGTCTATCTGCAGATTTGCTGCCTGCAGAAAGTGATCAGGCTGGTGGTGGTGTAGCTCATCCAACCCTCTGTGCAGACTGAGATATCTCAGCAACTTGTAGACACACTTTCACAACATTTGCTGTGGACATTAATGGAGCAAAGACGATGAATCATAATACTTTTACTTGTAATATCCTATTTTTTCCTGCTGTTCTACTACCAGGAAAAAAATCAGTTTACAAAAAAAATATCAAAAATACAACCGTCAGATTGTCATTAAATGAAGCCAGATGATGAACCATTTTGGTTTTCAAAGGCTCTCTGAGCTTTTCTCTGATGTTGTAATCAGAAAACGTGGCCTTGACTGGTGTTTCAGAGACGGCACAGCAAAATCTGTAGTGTTGTTTTTTCAGTGTTAATAATTTTTAGTTGGTGAGTGTTGATTTATAGAGTTGTTTTTACACTTATAGTGATAAAAAAGCTCTGCCAGCATGTCAATACCAGTCATGAAATAACATGAATTTAGGGTTGAAAATACACTTAAATGTGTCAGAGTAACACAATCTATGTTAAAAATTAACACTCACAGTAATGGGAATAACACAATTTTGAGTTAAAAGTGCACTTGTGTGGTGTCATAAAACAACACCAAGCGTGTCAAATATTTAACACTATTAAAGAGTTAAAATATTAACACTTTTCAAAGTGTAATTTTAACTCAGAATCCGTGAGAACTATATAAACTCAGAAAAAGTATTACATTTAACACTCTGTGAGTTGAATTAACACTCCCGATTTTGCTGTGTAGCAGGGTCAGTCTTAATGCTACAGAAACTCTTTCCTCAGTCTTGTAGTTTCATAGAATCCATTGGTGCCAACGACCAGTATCATGATTGCTTCTGGTGAAGGGGCTGAATAATAATCCAACATTAGGCAAGACTTTAGAGAGGGAAAAAACTAACATGGCAATTTTCAAAAGGGTCCCTTGACCTCTGACCTCCAGATATCTGATTAAAATTGGCTCCATGAGTACCAACAAGTCTCCCCATTACTGACATACCCACTTTATTCTAATCCAATGCAAAGTGGAGCAGCAGTTCTCATGCAGTAAAAATGTGTTATTTTTGCCTATTGTATTTGAATATTTCTTCATACTTTGGTTCCCCTCAAATTGCATGTTGAAATTGTCTTTTTTCACTTTCAACCTCAAATAAAATTTAGGATTCTGCAAAAATCCTCTATGTCAATTATAGTTTTCATTATTGTCATCCAGTTTCAAAATTTTAAAAAATCTGTGCAAGGCAAATACAATCTGGTAATGGTTATGCAAATAACCAAAGTAATGATTAAATGTAGGGTATAATCATAGTCACTGTGAATAAAAAGTTGGAAGTTGATTAGAGATCTGTGATAAACTAAACTAATAAAGATTTCCTGCATGAAAGTCGGATGCTACTTGGAACCTTGGCCTTGGACATAAAGGTCCAATATAAATATAATTCAAAGGGATGATTACTGGTCTGAGTCTTGAGCACACCTTGAAGTTGTAGATAACTGCTCTCTTTAACGATTTATGCAGAGTTTTATGGTACCTTTGACCACCGTACTCTCTCAATTTATTCTTCGCACTGATCAGCAGAGTTTCTTTTCATCCGAGCCTTGAAGTGCTCCAGCTCAATATGAACAAGAATCCTCGGTGCTCGAAAGACTTCCTGCCAAGGCCAGTTCTAGGCAGCATATATGAAGTATGAGTCAGAAATGTGTACACATCATGCTCAAGCACTTTTTTTTTCTGTGCTTATAGTAACGATGCTTTCTTCATTGAAAGGGGTCTATGTGTCCAACCCCAACCTGGAAAAGTGGACTGCACTTTGTCAGGCCTCTACCTTCACACCTGTCCAGGTGTCCCACCTGAAGACCACCTGCTGGTTTAGCTCTTAAGGTCACTGAGGCACGCAAACCCCTCTGACCACAATAAGGTGGCAATCCCTCAGGGGGGGAAACGGAAAAATAAAATAAATGAATAAAATAAAATAAAAGCATCCTTAATCCAGATTTCAACCAACAATCGTATATTGTGTGTCCCTTTTTCGGCGGATTTTCCCACTACTGCAGATAATTTTGTCGAATTGTAATGTATATTCATTTTGTGAGTATATTAAAATGTGCTTTCTCAACTTCTAAAATTTTGATTTGAGGGGGCAAGACATTTATTTAAGCCCCTGCGTAGAGCCGGCCTCGCTTCCTGCACTTCAAAGTGTCAGTGATAATTAAAGTGAGGGGTCACGCGTGTTTAAAAAAAACATTTCAGTTGCATTGTGTATGAAGGACATTTGATGCACTTGAAAAATGCACAAACAGCAGCTATTTAAACCAGTAAGGGCTGTGTTTTTAAATACAACCGCTTCTGAAATTTTCTGGAGCGTGTACCTGAAAGTTCTAAGAATAGCTAAATGTTGTATGCCTTTTATTCTGTCCAGCTCTTCATTAGTGTGACTGAAATGAGCATGTCAGCCTCTCGGGGCCGGCAGCCGCAGTCGAGGCTGCAGGTTTAGGGAAGTCCCTGGTTCCAGTTGGTCTTTGAAGCTGGTGCCGTGTTCGTGGAGCGTCCTGGCAAAGCGTTGTCACCGTTAGTGGTGTAAGAGGATGAATGAGACATCATGTCTTCATTGATTTCTGCTCACAGGGTTTATTTGGCAGAGGATTATTGTGTGATGTCAACGCCGCCGAGCTCTCCGTGTCATTTAAAGAGCTCGCTCCCCAACGCAGGCTTTGATCCTGCTCTCCTCTAAGACAGCGGGACGCCGCCGCTCATTCTTACACCGCAGCTCACAAGACATGACTGACACGGCAGACAGACAGACAGCTCCCCGTACACCTGTCTGTCTAGGCACCTGTCTGCCTCTGCACCTGTCTGTCTGTGCACCTGTCTGCCTCTACACCTGTCTGCACCTGTCTATCTCTGCACCTGTCTGCCTCTACACCTGTCTGCACCTGTCTATCTCTGCACCTGTCTGCCTCTACACCTGTCTGCCTCTGCACCTGTCTGCACCTGTCTGCCTCTACACCTGTCTATCTCTGCACCTGTCTGCCTCTACACCTGTCTGCCTCTACACCTGTCTGCCTCTGCACCTGTCTGTCTCTGCACCTGTCTGCCTCTACACCTGTCTGCCTCTAAACCTGTCTGTCTCTACACCTGTCTGCCTCTGCACCCGTCTGTCTCTGCACCCGTCTGTCTCTACACCTGTCTGCCTCTACACCTGTCTGCCTCTGCACCTGTCTGTCTCTGCACCTGTCTGTCTCTACACCTGTCTGCCTCTACACATGTCTGCCTCTGCACCTGTCTGTCTCTGCACCCGTCTGTCTCTACACCTGTCTGCCTCTGCACCTGTCTGTCTCTGCACCCGTCTGTCTCTACACCTGTCTGCCTCTGCACCTGTCTGCCTCTACACATGTCTGCCTCTGCACCTGTCTGTCTCTGCACCCGTCTGTCTCTACACCTGTCTGCCTCTGCACCTGTCTGTCTCTGCACCTGTCTGTCTCTACACCTGTCTGCCTCTACACATGTCTGCCTCTGCACCTGTCTGTCTCTGCACCCGTCTGTCTCTACACCTGTCTGTCTCTGCACCTGTCTGCCTCTACACCTGTCTGTCTCTGCACCTGTCTGCCTCTACACATGTTTGCCTCTACACCTGTCTGTCTCCACACCTGTCTGTCTCTCCACCTGTCTGTCTTTGTGATTGGACTGCCTACAGAGAGCACCTGTGTCTTACATCTTTTCATTACGATGAGTTTAAGCCCAAGAAAATGCTTCAAAAACAAGTCCTGGAATCATATTTATCATACAGTAATCCATGATTTTGCCACCATAAAGATTTCCCCACTATGAGAGTTTAGGTGTGGGGGATTCACATTAAACCAGACAGGTATTTTTTTTATTTTATTGGTTCTTGCTAACCAAATGTATAGCTGGAATTGAAATCAAATCTATTATTGTTCAATACTGTCATGAGATAATGTTGAGATAAAGTAATTTAATTTAAAAAAAGGAATAAATATAACTTTGTCCTAACCTAACCTAAGCAACTACTTTTGTTGCCTAAAACCTTAACCAACTATGAGCGTTTCAACACAGTTAATCATGTGTTTACAATCTCAACTATGAGGACGTGTTGATCTCCTGCCACCACTAGGGGCGCTCCTTTAATAACTGCTCCTATGAGTCGTATTTACAAGGTAGAAACAAGCAATGTTTGTGTTCATATGGGTTGGATGGCTTGTGTGACACCACACCCATTAGCTAGTACGCCATAAATTTCACTTACTATATCTTAATTAGATGACACTCTGTAGATTAGTATTTTGCTCCTCCCTAAAGTTTACTTGCATGTGCATGTTTTCCTGGAGGGAACATCCCTCAGCAGGAGTCTAATCGTACAGGAACAAAACGTCGCCTTCCTCCAGGCTCGTCTGAGTGAATGAGCTGAAGTCTGACTTACAGCAGGTGCATTGTGGGTTTGATTCGACAGACAGGCATGTTGGTATTGTTGTTGTTGCACTGTAAAAAAAATAAAAATCAAACCAGCAGAGTTACAACAGCCTGAGGGTATCACGGCGGATGGAAAAGTGTGGATGGAAAAGTTTTGTGTTTTGTTTTTGGCAGGGAGGGGCGGCGGCATGATTGATTTCTGCAGAGTCAAAGGAGCGGTTTTCTCTCACAAATACTAAAAGAACCTGCACTTATGTTGTGGGCAAAATATATGTGTATTTTGGTTTAGTCATTATCCATCACTATTACATTCACAACTTACCAACAGAAATGTTCTAGTGACCTCATTGGTGATCAGGCGTTTCCTTGTAATAAACCCCAGGACCAGAGGAACCAGAGGAATGCTGCATTAGTTAATGGAAGAAGAGCAGCTTCAGGACGAGAGCATTGGACTGGAATCAGCAAATGGTTTTCATATGGTCTGTCATCAAGGAGGCAGGACCAGTGTTACTTCAATACAATCAGCATGCTTTTCTATGACTGTACACCTACTCTTTTCTATCAAGGCTACTACTATAATTCAGTGACAGAGGAAGTATCCAGATCTTGGAATGAGAAGTAGAAATACCTCAGTGTAGAGATACTCTGTCACAGGTAAAAATCATACATGTCAAACTTTACTTAAGTAATAGTATAAAGTATTGGCATGAAAATGTATTGTACCAAGTACCAAAAAATAGAAGTAACTATTTTACAGAATGTCCCATTTCCAAATACTGAATACTGGAATTAGTGGGGCGGATTAGCTGAACAATCGTTCACTTTGTGATAAAAGCATGAAATTTGGTAGATGTGTTGGTGAATATGTTTCAAACAAATCTGGATATTGGGCCACCTCAAAAGCGCCCCCTAGTGGCCGTGGCAGGCATTTGTTATACAAATAAATCAATGATGAATAAAAACTGCCCTTTTAATAATACAAACTGGTGATGAATTGTATATTGTTGGAAAGCTTGATTAGTCACCTTTACAACGAGGTACAGCTTGTAAGGATCGTGCATTCATGGAATGAGCAACGGGGCTAAACGTGTGGGTAGCCACCCCCAAAAATGTGCATCCCCTGTGGGGCGGATTAGCTCAATAAATCACAAGAATTGTTTATTTTGTGATAGAAGCACACAATTTGGTGGATGTGTTGGTGGATATGTTTCAAACAAATCTGCATATTAGGCCATCGCAAATTCGCCCCCTAGTGGCCATAGCAGTCATTTTCTTCGTTGAAATTACAAAAAATATTTAAATTATTTCTTTAAATATTTTAAAAATTGAAACTAAATATACAAACGTAAATTAAAAAATGTAAATACACATATTAAATTAACAAAACTCCAGTTAAGCACTCTTTCAGTTATTTTTCCTGCCCCACCACAATTGGGCTAGCCATCGAGCTAGCTAGCAAATGAGCTAGCTAGCATTTGCTTCCTGGGACAAGCAGTGCAGTGAACTGTCCATCAAGGTATGTCTAAATATTTTATTTCACCTGTTATAATTATGAATAAAATATGCTATGAACATCATAAAGGCTAAAGAGAAAAAAAATCATCATGGGCCTTGGCGGAAAAGTAAATTAGCAAGATAGCAAAAATAGGTACTTAAGCTAGCTAGTTAGCTTGGAACATGTATCAGTGGCTGTTGGGTGTGAAAGCTTAATAAGACACTGTTAAATTATGTCCTGTGGAATGTGGACATGCCTCTCTGCACACACACACACACACACACAGGCACACACACACACACACACACACACACACTATATGTAATGTCTCCTTTGCCCATGTGGTTCTTTTTTTCTTTTTTTAAATGTATTTTATAACTCCATCACAGTTAGTCAGGCGGCTTAGGACCAGATTTGAGAAGAAAGGGACACGCCGGACAAAAGCACCAAAATTTTGCAGATAGGAGACGGCAGCGATATAAGCCATAAGTCTATGAGAACCAATATATCTTCCAAGCCACTTAGAAGGTCAATCTTGGTGTCAAAATATACATTTTCTGGGTCAAAGAAGCTGGGTTAAAGCTATTGAGAATATCACTGGATGACTCACTGTAAATAATTTGTTGATCAAGATCTGACATGAGATGAAAGCGTACCCTTGATTTTTTTGAGCAGTGTACATGGCAGCTAATCCACACTCTCCTGTGAACATAGATTCCAAACAGTTTCAACTCAGGATACCCTGCTGCAGCACTTGAAGTGAGTGGCCCAGTCTGAGTGAAAATGAGCATATCTATTTGATCAAATAATCATCTAGTGATATTCTCAATAGCTTTAAATGATTCCTGGACCCAGAAAATGTATATTTTGACACCAAGATTGACCTTCTAAGTGGCTTGGATGATATAGCATTTCTCATAGACTTTATATGGCTGCCATCACCGCAATCTTGATGAAGTGGCTCCTACTAAAAATTGAAACCTATAATGATAGAGAGTATGTGGAAAGCTAAGCCGCCT
Organism: Centropristis striata; assembly: GCF_030273125.1. NCBI lineage: Eukaryota > Metazoa > Chordata > Actinopteri > Perciformes > Serranidae > Centropristis > Centropristis striata. Next base: position 8,064,467 of record NC_081528.1, on the reverse strand, counting down.
GACTAAGTCACACACCTCAGTACAAGGATTTTGCCAGAAAGAGTAACCTGCTACAAGTAACCCTAGTAGAATTTTTAAAATGTATGATTTTTTTCTCTGTCTAAATGTGTTTTGTTTTTATTGTTGCAGGTCATACAATATTGAAAATTATTTTTTCTTTTTAAGGAGCAACAGAAGAATACAAGCCAAAGAGGAGGCCGTAGCCTGTGAATGGGAATATCAAGACCTAATAAAATGTTATACAAAGTTAATGTTCTTTTCTATTAGACTGTAGTAAAGCTTTTGTCACTTTAACATGTCTCTAAATTATATATTTTTGGTGCTGAAAACGTGAAACAGCAGCTGTAGGGTAGGCAAAGCATTCCTTGCCAGTAACCACCGGCTTTTAAATGACCATTTTTAAAAATGGCCGCCACAGCCATCAGAATTTTTTTTGTGATGGCCCAATATCCAGATTCATTAAACATGTATTCAGCAATGAGTGTACCAAATTTGATGCTTTTATCACAAAATGAACGATTGTTCAGCTAATCTGCCCCACTACACAGGGGATGCACATTTTTGGGGGGTGCTACCCACACGTTTAGCCCCGTTGCTCATTCCATGAATGCACGATCCTTACAAGCTGTACCTCGTTGTAAAGGTGACTAATCAGGCTTTCCAACAATATACAATTCATCACCAGTTGGTATTATTAAAAGGGCAGTTTTTATTCATCATTGATTTATTCGTATAACAAATGCCTGCCACAGCCACTAGGGGGCGCTTTTGAGGTGGCCCAATATCCAGATTTGTTCGAAACATATTCACCAACACATCTACCAAATTTCATGCTTTTATCACAAAGTGAACGATTGTTGTACAATATTGAGCTAATCCGCCCCACTAAATGTGTCTTCCATCTCCTTCACTTTCACACTCCATCACATCACTTCTGCCTTCTCAGTCTTGTTCACAATTACTATGGCCGGTAGAGTGAGCCGCTGAACAAAAGCGCATGCAATGGGCTGATAATAACCTACTAGCCTACCAGCAGGTGGAGCAGGACCCAACTCGCCCATAGTTATGGGTTGATGGACTGCTGACAGCTGTCAAATCAGGTTATAGGTGAAACTAGTGTTGGTCATTGGTCATAATACAGCTCGCCGAAAGTTAAGTACTCTGTGAAAAATCAGGATTTGTTAATACAACGGTACCAATACTGCCACTACTACTACTACTACTACCAGTTCTTCCTGCAGTTCTTCCTGCCACTCTGTGTACTCCTACTACAGGTTAGGGGTGGGCGATATGGCCCTAAAAGGTTATTACAATATTTCAGATTTTTTTTGCAATAACGATATTCTTGACGGTATTAAAAAATACTGAAAAATATATAGAAAATTATTTTTTTTTACATTTTATAGTACAATGTAATCAATCTTGTCCACTTTGAGAGCTAAATATGAGAAAACACAGTCAGGGCTTTCCACTAGGACATGGAGTAGCCAGACTGTTAAAAAATGTTGAACTTTTTTTTTCATAAAAGCCCAAATTTGGTGCCTCTCACACATTCCAATGCCACTATTCAATCATATATGCTGATCTTAATCATTGTCTATTTTAATGAATTATTGTAAAGGAGAATAAGGGTTCTTGTATGTTTTATTTAAGGCATCTTATTTTGACAGTGTTCTTGTAAATTATGTGGTGGATTCTGTGCTCTTATTTTGAAAGCTGCATTTGTTTAGCGACAGGAACAAATATTAGCTTTTTGTGATTAAAACAACTTTAATTGTTAGCTAATGTTAGCTCGTGGCTAACTAACGGCATAATGTGTGAGTGTGTTTGCACCTCTGACAGGTTGATAGTATTTAGTTCAGCTCGCCCGCACGCAGACGCACACAGAGAGAGCACGGTAATGATACATTACTGACAGGTAGGTGCTTGTCTTGAAGCGCAGTGGGAGGGCAGCTCGGTATATTCAGTGCGTGTGTGTGAATGAGTGCGCTGTCTCGGAGGAGAACGGAGAGGTGGGTCGGAGTTTTGACTGACTGACGAGTGACAGACACTCTGCTGAGCAGAGACACAACGCAAAATAACTTTATATTATGAATAGTGTAGATATACTTTCAGTAGCTTGAAATGTGACGATAGCGAAGCACATGAGACTCTGGTGGGCCGCCACAGTCTGGGTAATTAATGGGAAATCCTTACGCCACTACATCAAGAAGTATGGAATGTTGCCAATTAGGGGTGCACTGACTGCAATTTTCTGGCCGATCACCGATTTTTAAAAAGCCTGACCTGCCGATTCCGATTTTGGCCGATACCGATTTTTTTATAACTCACAGCATACACCTTCAATGTTTGAATCTTATTATATTGAAAAACAATAGCACAGCAGTATTTTTCTTTGACAAATAAAGGAAATCACAATGCCTGAGGTAGTTAATAAAATATTGAACTTAAAATAAATAGCAACATTTTACAGGACAAACTAACAAAAGAACTGGAACCATAAATAAAGTGTTTTTTGTTCTGTACAACATACAGACAACTAGGGAGGGCATCGATTTTCGAATATTCGAATAGTCATTAAATCATAAAAAATCGAACAGTTCATCATAGTTGGAAGAAAAAAATGTTTTATTACTGGTGCCTTCCACACGGGGGCAGCGTAACATTTGATGATACAGTGTGGCAGACTAGATGCCAAGCTGAAGAAGAAGAAACAAACTGTTGAAGAAGAAACAAACAGGGGAGAGGGTTTTCCACGGCAGTCTATGGGCGGGACAAACAGAGATCGCTAAGTGAACATCTGCGCAGCAGCACATACACACTGTACTGCGACAGAGCTAACTGTAGCTAACTGCCGCTAACAGTGGCTCTTCTTAACGAGCCGGCCTCTGGTGGGGGGGGTTATTATCTAGGTAGATAAGGTCGGTTTGACGTAAAGGAATCGGCCGATCGCGCAAAATTAAGGAAATCGACGCCGATCGATCGGCCGGCCGATTGATCAGTGCACCCCTATTGCCAATATCATGATATGCATTTTTTTTACCCATGAAAAAATATACCGGTATAATCGTGAACGACACGATATGGCACACCCCTACTACAGGTGCTCCAGTACTTGAAGTACTGTTACTCTGAGTACTGCTTGTGTAACTACGACAGGGAGTACCTCCTCCTGCAGCAGCAGACGTGTCGTCTAAACTCTCTCAGCTGGAGATTTGGGCTCTTACTCGTCATTTCATCATTGGATGGTAAATTGCAGCAGATGAGGGGAGCCGAGCATCCTGGGAGGACCGGCCAGCGTTTTGCCAATCTGTTGCCGTGGTGACGGCTGTGATGGCTATGACTCCCTCTCTTTCCCTCCCCGCTCTCTCTTTGTCTCCCCTCTCCTCCCCTCCGCTCTGTGGGTGGGTGGTGTGGTTAATACTCGTTATGTTTGTTACATTCATTACGTCTGACAGTATAAATGAGCTTTTTCTTTTCTTCTTCTTCTTCTTCTTCTCTTGTCTGCTGCTGGTGAAGGCCAGTCCCTCGCCTTTTCTCCCGCTCCCTCCACATCTGATTTTCTCTCCTCCCTCGTCTCTCTCCACCTCACTGATGGTTAGAGCTTAGAGTCTATTCACCAGAGAGATGAAGCAACAGCTTTCCACTGCTTCCACCCCCCCCCCCCCCCCCCCTCCATCCCTCCTCTTCATCCCTCCATCCCTCCCTCTCTAAACCCCACAGACACATTAATCCTTCGCTCAGGCTCAGTTTACAGACACAATAGGCCTCAAAGAATTGGACTTGAGATAATTGTGTTGCTATCCCATTTCATCTGGAATGGAATCGGGTGGCGTTCACCACAAAGCTCCGGGTACCCCACTTCACACACACACACACACACACACACACACAGATGGAGTAGGTTTTGGCGAGTGCAGCGCTGTAATTATTTCCCCCTCTATTCATAATCATCATCATAAAAATTCACCACCACAGGCTCGAGTCCACACTCCTGGCCCCACTGTGTCTGTTTGATGTGTTGTCATGACGATATGGCGGCAATATGGTGCCTGCCCGGTGCCCGTGTTGTTGCGGGGGACTGCGGGTAATTAACGGCCGTGCCAATATGGCTAAACACCTGCTCTGGCGGGCGCCGCCGGTCATCTGGGTTGGCAACCTCCGCGACCTCTCGACAAACACCAGGAGGGAGGAAACGGTCAGGTGGAAACTCGTTAAAGTGGGAGGACGGTTGTGTTGGAAGTACGAGCAGGTGGAAACTGTCAGGTGGAGCATCAAGGGAGGACAGATTGACGATTCTCGGGCGCGCTCGCGAAAGCAGTCAACTCTGAATTCACCGTCACTGGAGGGGAAAATAGTGTTAGCTTTGGACAGTAAAAAAGGGAAGACACACTCTCAACACTGAGACATGACATGGCCAAAAGTACGAGACGCCCGACCATTACACCCACATGGGCATTAATCTGCTGCTAGAACAGCCTCCATGCTTTGAAAAGTCTTTTCCTGGCTGCACAGATTTCCTCCCATTCAGTCCCAAGAGCATAAGTGAAGTCTAACACTGATGTTACTAATCAGATCCGGCTTACAGTCAGCTTTCCAATTTATCCCAAACATGTTGGAAGCATGGAGGTCAGGGCTTTATGAAGCTGTCTTTGTGCCTTATCATGTTAAAAAAAGGAAAAAGGACAAACAAAAAGCATCCTATCAAAGCAATAAACTGTTGGGGGTTTTTTTAACATCGCTGAGCAAACAAAAGACTGAGATATACCTCCATCTAAAAAGCATTTTTAATGTTTTCATATCTCATTTATAATGTCAACCTTATTTATCCTAGCTGTAAGTCTGACCAGCAACATACTTTCATACATAAAACAAGCGACAGCATAAACCCCAGTTAAGTAGGAAATGTGTATTTAACTACATATGTTTCATTGTTACAGCTGAAAATGACAACAGAAATAAATAAGTTTGCCGATTTAACATATCTATGCAAATCAAATCGAGCGGCAGTTGTCGACCCAGAAGTGATGGCTGTTGTTAGAGCATCGTCATGGTGATTTTGGTCAGTTGTCTGTTCTGTTCTGTTGTTCTGGTATGTTGACCAATAGGAGACCAGAGTGCTCTTTCATTGACAAGTTGCAGAAATTAAACTAAACTCGTGTTTTAGGTCATTTCAGTGAACCTGAGGCCCGTTCAAACAGAGTGGCAACATGGAAGCTACAAGTTTCAACAAGAGACTATTTCCACGATTAAACAACGTTTTATTCAACTCAATAAACCAATAGACATGTCTTTGCACGCTTGACTAAATATGGTGGAAACTTCAAGTTGTTGGATTATTTTGACTTGTATATTGTGCAGTCTTCATTGTACCTTGTTTTATTTGATCATGTAAACTTAATTTGTATAAACAAGGGCAATACACATTTTTGAAATAAGGTTGTTAAAGGTTACTGATTCTTAGGTTTTTCTATAGATATATCATGTGTTTAAAATGATACACTGTCCATTAATTGGTAGTTTTGATACAATTGAATGTACAAAGCCGTACAGTCAGATTTTTGAAGCCAAGGTTTCACAGATGACAAATTGCGGAGGAAAATCAACTGGTCCTCTTCCTGTGGCTGTCTCACGGGCAATAAACACACCATGTGACTGGAGGTAGAGGCAAGTATGACATTTCATTTTCTGGTATAGTTGACACCTTATCGTGAAACATGAAGCTGCCAATGTTTGCAGGCTGCATGTATGTAGTGAAAGATGTCACACTATGGTTGATCAGGTTCCAACATGTGTCGTCTCTCTGCCAAATTACAGCACGACTTTATGACTGTGATCACCTGCTCTGGGTAATTATGCAGTCTGGGCCATTAAATATGGCATTAAATATCTCTGTTTGCTGTAACATTGAGATTTATACCTCCAGTAACACAGAAAAATCTGTCCCTGACTGAAAAGTTGTTGTTGTTCAATTCTTCTGTCCAGCACGAGACCAGAAGTTTCTTATTATTCTCTTTTCTTTTGTATAAACATTTTTATATCTTCAGCAATTTGCTTTCTTCATATTTTCTGCTATTCTCTGTCCCTCTGTTATCGATTTGTTTCAATTTTGTTGTGCTTTCAATTTTGTGAAAGCTCCGCCATCAGCTACCACATTTTTTGGATTGCCTTGAATTGCCGCGGCCCGTGGTGGGTCACTTTGGGGACTTTTTTTATATCAAATAAAAGCACATGCTGAATGCTGAATGTTTCTTTATTTAATTTTTTCCCCCTTCTCCTTGTGGACTGGGGACGATGAAGATAAGTCAGGGAGTTCTTCTTTACACCCTTCACAAAGACATGCTGTTATGGAACAGAAGCAAACTTTGAGTAATTGTTTAAGAAGTGAAAAGAAGATTTGGGAGAACTTGTTGACACACGCAGGCAGCTGTACAGCTCTTCCTCCCTGCCTACATGCTTCACCCTTTGTCCCTTTATCTTTTGTTCTGCCTTTGATCTGCTGATTACATAATTGCCATTGTATAATCGTCTTTTTATAAAACTGACCTGCATAATCAGGCCACCTTAGACGAAGTTTTTCCTCAGACGTATTGAAGAAAATAGACATTATGTAACCGTTATTTAATGCCACGGGTCACTGAAGTTTATGTGATTAGACTTTATTATTTACAGAAGTACAGCGAGATAAGATTTAAAGTGTCTCAGGCCTTCAGATTTGTCTTTTGTTCCGCTAAGGTTTAAAAACATTTTCCAGTTTAAACAAAAGATCATTTCAGAATTAAAATCATCCGTTGTGTTGAAAACCTCTCCTCTGTTGATGGTTATTAATCTTCATTTGTGTTGGGTAGATTTGATTTGATTATTTGACATGTATGTTGGATGTATATTGATTTTTTTACAAGCACTCACTCGGCTGTTTACAGATATATATTTTTAGCTTAAGTGTAATTATCAAAGCACACTGATCAGCACTAGAGCCTTTATATTTCTCACAAACTTTCTTTTTGGAAGCTTCCTCTGATTGGAACAATTCACCATTACATCTTAAATCCATAATCCCCTCATCTCAACAGTGTGCCACAAGTGTTAATTATGTTACTTTTATGTTGTTTGTTGGATTTTATTTATTCTTTGTAGTCCTTCTTATGCATCTTCTAGAGTTTATCAATCAGCCGTGTTTGTTCCTTTGGCAACTCTGTCTCAGTTAGTTACAGTCGCAGTTTTAAACACATGGTTAACATTGTGGTTTAAAACAAAATTAGATAATGCTAAAATACCCCCCCCCCACCGACCATATTTCAGTTCCCTGTTAAAAGGCCAACCTTCAATTTTGTTTTTAATTTTTAATTCACGTTTTTACTTTACCATTCATTCTCATATATTCCTGTTAATTCCCATGGAAAGTTTCCAACTTGGATAATTTCCCGGAATTTTGCAACCCTAGTCCAACTACTCCGACAACCTTCAGACACGCACAATTGCAAGCTTTGATTAGAAATATATTTGGCAAACATCAATAAACAAGTAGCACAACTGCACCTGCAGTTTCAGAGAGCTCGAAAGAGAACTCAAAACATAATTGACAATAGGGGTGGGCGATATGGACCTTAAAGATTACCACGATATTTCAGAGTATTTTTGAGAGAACGATATTCTTGACGATATTAAAAAATACTGAAAAATGTATAGAAAAGTATTGTTTTTTCTGCATAAATAAATAAAAAAATGTACAACAAAATAAAAATCAATCCTAAATCTAAATGTAGTGTAAATTGCAAATCTCTAACAGTTCAAAATTACTCTACTCGAGTATTAGCAAATGGTAAAAAATAACCATCTAGGGGGTCCAGGGGGCAGCCCCGGGTGAAAATGTTGTACATTTTATAGCACAATGTGACCAATCTCGTCCACTTTGTGAAAATTGTTATGTGAGGTGTTTTCTCACATTAAGCTCTCAGTCAACAGGGCTTTCCACTAGGACATGGAGCAGCCAGTGTTGAAAAATAGCTGGCTCGGGGGGCCTGGGGGCTGGCCCCCCTGGAGAATTTTTTTTCATAAAAGCCCAAATTTGGTGCCTCTCACACATTCTAATGCCACGATTCCATCATATGCACTGCTCTTAATCATTGCCTATTTTAATCAATTATTGTAAAGGAGAATAAGGGTTATTGTATCTTTTATTTAAGGCATCTTTTTTGACAGTTTCAGTATTCTTGTAAATTCTGTGGTGGATTATGTGCTCTTATTTTGAAAGCTGCATTTGTTTAGCGACAGGAAGTAATAGTGGCTTTTTGTGATTATAACAACTTTAATTGTTAGCTAATGTTTTTAAATTGGATTTAAATTGTTCTAGACTCATTGGAATTAGGGCACTCCTGAAAACGTCATGATTAATCGCAATGGGCTAAAAGGGACACTTCACGCTCAAATCAAAAATATATTTTTTTACATATATATTATATTTGAAAAATTCCAGTGCTGTTAATCAATCGATATTGTTTTGGTGTGAGTTGCAGAGTGTTGGAGATATCAGGCTTAGAGATGTCTGCCTTCACTCAAATTTAATGGAAGTAAATGGTATTCCTCTCGTGGTGCTCAAAGCCCCAAAAACTGCATTCAAACAACTCAACAGAAATGTCTCTTTCCAGAAATCATGACCTGGTTACTAAAGATGATCCACAAAGCTTGTTGTGAGCAGTTACATGTTGGAACTACTTTATATTCAACCAAACTAAACCTGCCAACTGTATCACGACGCAGAAGGAAGCGCACATCTATTCATGGACAAGAAAACAATCTCGACTGATAAAAAAGACGACAGGCAAGAATAAAATATGTATTTTTTTTATGCACTCTGAGTTGAACTGTGTCTTTAACCTGCATTTCAGTGATCTAGTGGTGTACTGTGCATGTCCAGGCATACAAATGTGCAGTGGCTCTCAAGTTTAAAGAGGAAACAATGAACAATGTGATTTATTCAAACAGGAAAACAACATGTTGAGGAGATGGACAGATTTGATTAAGGTGCTCTCACGTTCACTGTCAGTGTCGTAATAAACAGAGTTTTCTCTCCATTCACACAACAGTGATGAGTTAAAGGTTAAACTATTTCTGCAGTTTCCAAAACATGAACTTTGGCACTTTTTGTTTCTAATTTCCAATGTGATTAATGGTTTCAAAATAATAAAAATATTTTTTATTTTTGTGCAAAGGTGGTCACGACAGAAAAAAGTTTGAGAGCCACTTTTGTAAATGCTAATATTTTAAATTTTTTAGGAGCAAAATAAAATATTTTTTCTAATTCATTTTAGTTGAGGAGTAAATTATCAGTACTTCTCCAAACATTGTTCCCTTCGAAATTGTCCTACTTTATTTTTTTTATTTGGCTCTTTTGTTTTTGTTCCTTCCCTGCTTCCTTTTCTTTATCTATCTCTCAGTTTCTTTTACTTTGTCTGGCTGCTTTTTGTACCTCTGCTCTGCCTCTCCCCCTCCTCAGCCCACCGTGTCCCCCTGCAGTCCTTCTCCCTCCGTCCTGTAGGGGTCACTGTGGCTCTTTGTCAGCCCCGGCCCCCTTGGTGCGGCTGCAGCCCCCGTAGTGAAACGCCTCCCAGGCATCATTTTCTTGGTCAAAGTATAAAATGTTTTTTTGTGCATAATGGAAGCTGGAGAATATTAACGGGGCAAATATCTGATTTCATGCAAAAGAAAATATCTGATGTACAGAGAGGAATATTAAACATGTCTCCTGGTATTGTAGTTTTTAGGGCGACTTGGTGCTAAACAAAAAGAGCTTTTCACTCTCACAGAGGGAGGAGAGGGAGGAAGGGGGGGTGAGGAGCAGTGCAGCTACACAGCAGCTTCTCTACCTTCAACAGATTCAACTACAGCACAGTACAGCACTGTGTTAAAGGGCCAGTTCACACAAAGCAGCATAGTTTCATAAACAGTAAGGAGCCATGCAGGAAGATTCAGTTTTACAGAGTTTTCAAATCATTCCAACAATGTTGTGCTCTGCTGGTATATTCTACATTTAGAAGCAAAAGAATTAGCTTAGGATTTCTCACAATGCAACTGTTTGCATACCAATATAAGACTGAGTGAGGCGTTACATGCATATGCAAAAAAATTTTAACTGCTAAATGCAAAGGGCCTGTCCAATACTACAACCATAAATCAGAACGCAGACAATAGGACGTTTTTTTTTTTTTTAATCCTGACATATTTGTGCAGGAGATCAACAATAATCAAGCTTGAAATCTCCCCTGTCAAAATTTAATCAGCCTTAAATTAACCGAAAGGTCCTGTAATCTAAGCCTGCTGTAAATAAATTCACCTTTGCTTCAAATTTAATGTGACATTAATTAAAAATATATTCTTTCATACCTTCTGTTTGGTCTACTCACGACTCAAACGATCCATTGTTGCCTTTGAGTTGTAGTCATTAAATTTTGGCACTACACTGACTAATTCCACACAAACCAAAAGAAAAGACCGCTTTGTTGAAGTGATCAGCACATCAAAGACCCACAATCGAACTCTGGACTGACTGCAGGTCAGGCTGCATTTATCTGACCCTCATGATGAGATCCTCTATTATGACAATTATTATCATCATGCATTTGGATGACTTTGTCTGATTGACAATTTGAAGTGATATCTGTGTTTCTGGCTGCCAGTATGTTACTTAATTTTTTTTAGGGCTGTAGAGCCTTCAGAAAGGGCGGTTCCCACATTGCATGTTCTAGTCTTGTGTCCCAACCATGTGCTATAGGCAAGGCTGTGTGTGTGTGTGTGTGTGTGTGTGTGTGTGTGTGTGTGTGTGTGTGTGTGTGTGTGTGTGTGTGTGTGAATGCATGCTTGTATCTGCAGCTGCCACACATTCTACTCGACCATGCAGCCTAATATTTTTGTGCAAATGTATGACTGCAACCACAGGATTGGTGCCTGGGTTTACAGTGATTCACCACCTATTATTGACTGCTCTGGTTTGTACTATTATACTGTTTCTGACTGATTCTTCACTCTGCCTCCTTTGTTTCAGTTAAAGGCTCAAAACAAGCTCTAGCTGGCCCGTTGCAAGCCACATTTTGGGCTTTGTTGCAGCTCAAAAATTCACGTCCGTGGAAAAGTTTGGTGTCATTTTAAACCGAAGCATCTGCGGAATCATTCCATATCCAATATCTTATGATCCACTCAAGTTTTTTAGGGGTTTATCAAAACATCAAATAATGAATCCCTGTGCAAAATCTGAAGAACACCAAGCAAAAACACACATTTGCATCTCTGAAAGTTATATAGTTTTTGTTATTTCTTCTTCTGTGTTTGGGAGGAAGAGAGCGAAACACACCTGGTTGAGATCTGCACTGTACTGAGTACACCTGTATTTTTAGTACAAGACTGTAACTGGAGCCAAGCTGTCATAAATAATGACTGACAGCTAGAAACAGGACAACAATGAGTCACCTCTTAGGTTTTATTATAGGATGGATACTTCCTATAAAAGTAGAGACATTTTAATGAGGAATCTCCAAAACACAAACACACTTCTGCTTTAACTTCTTTTAACTTTCTGTTATATAATTTTTACATCAATGCAGACGTTACCATGGTAACTAAATTATCTATATTAGAGAATGAATTTCTTGAGAGTTGCCACAGGCAGCAGACATTTAAGAGCACTTTAACTTTTTAATTCATGCTAATATCAAATACAGCATCTACTGTGGGGCAGTCTGAACACAGTACAATATCCACCTGGAAACACATCATTTTGGGATATTTTATTGATTATTAATGGGGGAAGGGGAGGGGGGTTAACAAAAATATTTGGCTCAAATTTTTATCACATATTTTATTGATTATTTTTATATATTTTACTATTTTCAGATATCTTATTTTACAGTTATCATTTATTAAATATTTATATACAAATAATTTGTCATTATTTAACAGATTTTTTTTTTTTTTTTGGGGGGGGGGGGGGGGTATTTTACTAATAATTATGCATATTTTCCAGATGCCTCCGTCCAGTTGTTTATCATCCACAAACCTGAGTCCGTCTGAGCTTTCGGACCAGCCAGAACAAACAAATTTGAGGCTGTATTTGGTCCAAACAAGTTTTTGTGGCCAAGACATTCATCGTGTTATTCTAACAACCCTCAAGAAATCCATTGCTTGTTATCTCTTATTGTTATCTCTGAGGTTTAGTTTTGAGCCTACAGAGCCGTTCTATGGGCAGATCACTCACACATCAGCCTCTCTTTGACAAACCGCAGCAGAGATTACTGTTAAACTACGACTTTATGTAAGTTTCTTCCTTTCAGCATGTCTATGTTTACCACATTGCAGCTTATTTCCTCTTTTTTGGTACAAATTCAGCGACGAGTGAATCTTTTTGGAAATCAGTAACAGATTCTCACATCGCTGCTCTGAGGCTCCGAAAAACAAGAACAGAAACAAAAAGTCATTCACAAGCTCACAGTAATCTGCTGAAAATACACCATGAGAAACAAAACAAAACAAAACAAGAGCATTTTTTTCCTGTTTGTTTCCTTGTTCAACAAGCAAAAATATATTTCTAAAAATAAAATAAAAATACAGTTGTTTACAAACATAATATACAGACAGTATATACGATTCCTGAGCCGACCTGTTCAAAAATGACCGCTCACGTCTGCTGCTGCTCCAGTTTAATGCCGTACACGGAGTCTTAATGCACAACAACAATAATAAGCATTAGTGCTAATGATGATAACAACAGAGCGCTCATTAAAACCTGATGTCAGCGTCCTGCGGATGAAAGAGAACGCAGGCAGGAAAACACAAAATGGAAGATATTTATGGATTCACAGAAAATGTCTTTTTTGTCTGATGAAGCAAAAAACACACACATATCCTCTGCCACACACACACGTCTTAATTTGCAGACTGTTCCCTTTTTTTAGTTCAAAAGCAAGAAATCACAAGCAGCATCTTACTTACTGTAATATATTCTACTGAAACACTGCGTGTGTGTGTGTGTGTGTGTGTGTGTCTGAAAGCACTGAGTCACTCCCTATATGTAGAGTGTGTAGGCTTTAAAGCGTGTCAGTTGTCAAACATTAATGAGGCTGTTCAGATCAGACTAAATGCAGACAGTCATTATTTATTTATCCTTTTAAGTTTGTGTTTTCAGTATCTGGAGGGCTATCTACACCGCAGGCGTATTGTGATGCACTTCTGTAAGACTCATCTTACATCTATACATATGTATCAGACCTCACCAGCAGCGGTGTTACACACTGAAAGACTTTTTTCTTCACCATTGGATTTGGACGAGTGCTCACGGAAGTTCTGCTTCAGTGAGCGGGCACAGTTCAACAGCATGTTGTCAACATGTGAACAACATATACTTATAGATCAGTTTCACTCGGAGATATCTGCTTCCAGCATATAAAAACTGCAGACCATGTTGAGATGGGCCCCAACACCAAACCAGTCCTGGGGTGTAACGTTCTTCCTAGCCACTATTAACACACCCATCTTCAACCTCAGCCTCCTGATTTACACACCTGTAACATTCTGTGACTGTATCTTGCATCTCTCAATCACTTTGTTGACAAAAATCTATCCACAGACAGACAGACAGAAATACAAACACCCCACAAGCAGTCAAAACTGCCTCTGTAGAAGCTGCCACCACACCAGGTGTCTCCAGGACACATTTTGACATGCTAATAATTTGTTATGATTTGAAATGCACCTTACATTAAAGGAAATCTCAAAGTGCTACAGGTTAAAAGCATAACAGTCTAATTATAAAAAAGCTAAAAACAGAAGAAAAAGTATACATACATACACACATACACACACACACACACACACACACACTAGGGTTTTCACGATACTAAACTGGATACCGATACTCCGAAAATATTCCATACTCGATACCATTTTCGATACCACAAGGATAAAACGTAAAATTTAACAGAACCACAAGTTAAAAATTTATAATAACAGTTGTGCAAAAAGAAACTGCAACTATGATAACAATCTTCAGGTCTGAGGTAGTGCAAAAAAGAAATAAACACAATAAACAATAACAATTAGAACAATATTTTGAGGTTGTATGCTGTTCACAATATTAGGCAAGCTTGATTAAAAAAATAACAATAACTTTACTTAAGTGTTCATTCCTTGGCTAGGTATCGATACTTTTGAAAATGAGTATCATATCCGGATACGTTTTAGTATTGATACTTTTTTGAGTATTGATACTTTTGACAAGCCTAACATACATACATAATCTAAAATCCATCTAGACGAGAGGAACCTAAAAATAAAGCAAAAAAGGTTTTGCTAAAAAGGAAAGTTTTTAGTCCTTTTTTAAAAGTATCTGATGACACACACACATTAACACACACACACACAGGGTGATGTCACGGCTGGTAACAAGACATTTTCCTCAGGTACTCTCCTCATGTCTACCTTAAAAATGTTTCTTTGCAGAGAAATTGTCAGGACAGTGAGGACAGTTCGTCCACTTCATAATATTAATAACCCTGTTACAAAAATAATATGATATGTGATCATTCTCAGCTGTGATTAGCTTTGGTTCAGACTGGTAAAAACGTAAAGGTGAGAGAAGGATTGTGTGTGGTTTGCATTATGTTTTGTTTTTTTAATTGTTATGGCATCTCAAGCCTGATTTCCACCGGGCGCGTTACTGCAGCGTCACGTCAGCGTCGCGTATGACGTTGCAAATAGGTAACACTCTAATCACTGAGAGCATTTCCACCAGGCACGCTGCGTAACGTTACTGCAGCGTCACGTCAGCGTCTCTACACGAGCATTAGGTAGGACTTCTATTTCTCCGCGAGACGCTGCCAAATCGCGTGAATCTCAACAGAGCAGATCGCACCAGGCAGGAAGTCCGACTCAGAATCAGCGTAAAACACTTCCGCCCCTTTCAAAATAAAACACAATACGCAGTTCATGCAGCCTAAAACTACTTCACATCAACATTATGTTATGACCGGGGCACCAGATCAGCAATCAATCAATCAAAGGGTCTCAGAGGATCGGCGACACGGACGACAAGAGACTGATTGTTGAAGTGGAACATCATACAATCATTTATGACATAAGATATTGTTTTTATAAGGATAGATGGTCAGATCAACAGATCTTTCACCTCAGAGAAGTAAAGTAAGTTGGTTTTTGTTGCTGTTGTTTACTTTATACACAGTTTGTCCATAGACTGTATAAATAGAGTTTAAAGTTTATCACGGGATCTTGCGGTCTCCCGTATGGTCAGGATTATCGCGTGATCTCGTTATCTCGCGTGTATACGGCCGGCTCGCTAAGCTGACGTGCTGCTGCTGTAACGCGCCCGGTGTGAATTGACAGACGCAGCAAAAACGCTGTGGAGACGTGCTGCTGCTGTAACGCGTCCGGTGGAAATCCCCAGTCAGTGTTTCAACCAATTCCAACCCTCCTCCTTAATCTACGGTGGCCCTGAGAGCTCACAGCGCTGCAACTTAAGAAAACACATGCAAATACACAAAACACAAGTCAATTGAGAAAAGACCTTCAATCAATTTGACAACACGAGTGCAGAATTTAGAAAACATGCTGAAAAGACCACAAAACTACTGAATAAGAAAATGCGCTGCAAATAGACCAGAACACAACAGAAGTGTTTCCAGAGGACCATTCAAAGTGATGCACAGGTCTAGACACGCTTGTGAAATTATCACGTTATTTGATGATAATGATATTTTCATGTCATAACGTGATATATAACATTAGCCCACTAGCCCGTATCAATCACATTGCAGTTAAACACGGCATTCATTCAGCAGAGGTGTTGCACCGCTGAAACACTTCATCCAACACTGTTGAACTTTCAGATATTTAGCTTTCAGATAATGTTTAACAATAGTGTAAAATACTTTCTGAACCTTGAAATGTGACATTAGCACAGCACAGGAGACTATGGCGGGACAGATTAGTGTCTGGCGTTTCCCAGGGAAACCCCCATTTCATAACCTATCACAAATACTTTTGTGGTATTTTACCGATAATTTTTCAGATATTTAACAGATTTTTTCAAGGATATTTCATTTAATTTGACAAATGTTTTTTGGTTTTATTACAGATTTTTATTCGTGGATATTTTAATAATAATTTTGGATAGTTTGACGTGGTGTTCTGTTTTGTTGACCCACTTGTCCCACTCTTGTGACCACCTCCCACTGAGGACTTTGTAGCCATTAGATGTCACGTAACAGGCCGGAGTAATAATTCCAGCAGCCTTTGAGGGCGTATCATTGCAACGTAACAATATGTCATTTTTGGGCGTACGGTCTGGACAGGACAGATCTGAGGACACTGACGTCACAACAGAGGTCAGACCTGGTATGCACTGATGTGATGGATTAGATAAATGGTAAATGGACCAAACTTATGAAGGTTTTTTTTTAACTTAACGAACAGACAGCTGTAAAATATGTTTCTAATTCATCCATTCACACACACACACACACTAATCAATCCTCAAGGACACTCCCCCAGTAGCACTGTATTTTTAATTGAATGGCTTTAATGACAAATGACAAAACTGTCTGTTTGTCAGTGTCTTTCAAAATGAGCTATGTAATCATTTTTCTGACCTACCGTCATTATGGATAATATCATATCACCCAGTCCATAATTATTATTAGCGGAGTAAGAGAAAAAGTTCATGTCAGCCTGCTAGTTGTAATTCAGAGTAACACGTACGGGACATTTCTGACACCTGTAATATTGTCAAAAACAGCAGAAATCATAGTACTTTCTGAATCACAATTTCGTATCCTTCAACCTTCATATTCTCCAAACCCCCATCTCTCCTTCTTCTCTTGGTCCTAAGTTTTTAACAGAAAGCACTGTGGATCGTGCAGATAGTGATGGAGCGTCCTCGGGAGGCCGAGCCGGCTGTTCGAGTCCCTGATCACATGTTAACACTAATTAAAGGAAAGCCAGACAGAGAGGGGACAATCTGTCCTGTGATCATTAGCAGAACATCAAGCTTGGGTCACCACATGAACCTGTAGGTCATCAGATTAAAAACACTTATGTAGACTGTGTGAAGTTCTGCCATTCAAACAAAAGTAAACGGCACATTTTCCCCTCTGTGGATCTGTTGTTTCCTTGCCCAGATCTAGGATCTTAATAACCCCCCTCTCACAAAGATTACCTTTACCTTGCTGACAAAAGCCATTAGCACTCATCTTCAAACTAGAATTACCACCTCATGGTTGTATGTTCGCCAACAATGCTACAAATATGGATGTTGCTGCTACAAGAGAAGCTACAAATTCTAAAACATGAATACTTTTTACTTCTTTATACAATCACGTTTAATGGAATACCGACTTAATACTGTGGTGAATTATGGCCACAATCTCCCATTCTGTTCTTCAGTTATGGTGTTATATCAAGGCCAAAAAGTGTTTTTCCAGAGAATTATATAGTCACAGTGATGATAACCTTTGGCCTTTTGCATGTAGCGTGCCATCACTTCAAAATGTTATCCTTTTAGACATTTGTGTGAAGTTATGTATTTAAGAGGGCACAGTTGAATGTTGACCTCCAAAATCGAATCAGTTCATCCTGGAGTCCAGGTGGACGTTGTGCCATATTTCGCATTAAAAAGAACAGGACGGACATCAGGGCACAGTGACCTTTGACTTCCAAAATGTAGTCAGTTAATCGCTGTATCCAAATGGTTGTTTTTGCCAAATTTGAGAAATTTTCCTCAAGGCGTTCCTGAGATATCACATTGACAAAAAGTCACAGAGCAGTGATCTTTAACCTTTGACCTTTTAACTTGAATCTGTTCATCCTATCAAAATCTAAATGCATGTGTGTTCCAGTTTAGAAGAAATCCACGTGAACGAGAACAGACAACCTGACAACAAAATCCCTCCTTCCACGGCTGGCAAAAGCACGGTGGCATAAAAACTGGCAACCTCATGGTGGTTTGATGAAAAAATCAGGGGACCATCAGAGATTCATCATCTAGGGAGCATGACTATCTAAGCAATATCTATAGGCAATACATTTAACAGTTGTTAAATGTTTTTTAGTGTGGATCAAAGTGGTGGATCAGCCAGCTTACACCGCCGTTCGTCGAGCTAAAAACAGTACTGATGCTGTACATGGAAGCATATGTTATTTTATGTGTATGGAATGAAACCCAACCATCACTGGGGTGCTTTGTACATATCTGAACAATATTCACAATATAACTATAGAAATTCAATAAACCTGAAGGTCCTATGCATATAAAGAAGGCGCTCTTAATGTGCATCTGTTCCTATATATTAATAGCGACGGGTACATAAACATGTTTACATGGTGGATGGATACTGCAATACAATAAGGTAACACGTCTAATCCAAAAGGAGAATCACTGGATCCACGCAGGCCTGACGATTCTTCACAAAGTGCTTCAACTTCAATGTGATCCTTCCTCACATGATTTCCTCTTCCTGCATTTACAAGCAGTGTGCATTAAAAAGCATGCACTGGTTGGAGCGTTTCAAAGAAGGGGGGTTTTATGTGATTTTGCAGGGTCTTTGTGCGTTCGCCCTCGCCAACTAAAGCCACAAGAAAACAGCTTTAAAAACGCCAGCGCTGAGCTCCAGACGAGCTCCGAGTGGGAGGACGAGCGAGCAAAGGTGGGAAACAATCCGCTTCCGCCTGAAGAAATTACCACTTCACCGTGAAAACATGCAGCTCTGAAGCCCCGCGCTGATAAAAACCAGAGAAATAAATAAGAAGCAGCACTCCACCGCCTCCCCTCCTGTTAATTTATTCTCACCAGGCGGAGAGTTTATCATTAGTAGTCCACAAAAACATCAGTCATGTTAAAGCGTGCTGGTATTTATTTCACCATTATGGCAGAAGCTGAAGTTCCCTGTGAAAAAACAAACGTGTGAATTTCTCCATCTGATGTGTTTTTGTAGCCCGAGGCTGCTTTCAAGCCAAACATTTGATGAGAAAATTGAAGAGAATTTCTAGCCACTAAAAGGTCGAAGAGCGTTATGAATGTTGAGTTTGGTGTAAATAAACATGCTGTAATTTGTCTTTGAGAAGAAGTCGCCCGTCACATTCAATCTTCGGAGTCGTCATCATCTTACAAAGCCAACAGGAAACATCCGATAAACCCTTAAGCTCTGCACATAAAATTCAAACATCCCTCTCCGAACGAGTCCATGGAAACATTACGCAGCCAATCAGGAGCTGATATCAGCCCGTCGATCGAGCGCGGTCACACAGCGAGCTATCGACCCTCCAACCCTTTTAACGTCCGAGCTCTTCGACGGAGCTGAAAGACGACCTGTGGCAGGGATCAAACCTGCGGCCTGCTGCGTACAGGACGCTCTCCCTGCCTGGGCCTCAACATTAATGAACATTAGAGGAAACGTCATTGATTCCTGAAAAAAAAAGCTGAAAATGAATCATACAAAGAGAAAGAATGAGGAGAATCGAGCGGAAGCTGGGTGAAATGGGACACAGTTGCAGGTTGAGTGCAGTGGCAGAGCTGTTCTAACAGGAAACCAGTCAGTCAGTTCATAAACAGGCAGGAAACAGCCACGTCAGGCTTTTAATCAGTCAGCCAGTGAAGCAGAGGATCGATGGAGCGGCCGGTCAGTTGCTGACTGGTTACTGGCTGGATGTTGTGAGGCTCAGCAGGTCGATCTCTGCGATCGATGCTGAAAACAAGCAGAGACACAACCTGCTGTGTGTGTGTGTGTGTGTGTGTGTGTGTGGTTCCCCCCTCTATTTTCTGAATAGGAGTGCAGTAGAAAAGCTTTTCTGTCTCTGAACTCTAAACAAACCAAACTGTACACGCAGACACAAAGTGAGGTTTGTCTCTGGAAACTATTTTATAAAGTGCAGTTTATTTATCATTTCTGGTGTTATTTTGCAGCATGTGAAGAATCTGTGAAAATGCTAAATACAAAACATCTATAGCTGCTACCTATCCCAACATAAATGTCTCTTTAAACAGACAACAACTATATAACAGCCAGACACTCCAAATGCTGAAAATAAACAAGTGAAACCTTTTGACTGTATTTACACATGGTACAAGCTATCCAATAGACTGGTATCATATGGAATGGTATCATATGTATTGGTATCATATGGACTGATATCATATGGACTAGTATCATATGGATTAGTGTCATATGGACTGATATTATATGGACTGGTATCATATGGGATGGTATCATATGTATTGCTATCATATGGACTGATATCATATGGACTAGTATCATATGGATTAGTGTCATATGGACTGGTATCATATGGATGATATCATGAACTGGTATCATATGGACTGATATGATATGGACTGGTGTCATATGGACTAGTGTCATATGGACTGGTATAACATGGACTGGTATCATATGGACTTGTATCATATGCACTGGTGTCATATGGACTGGTGTCATATGGACTGGTGTTATATGAACTATTGTCATATGGACTGGTGTCATATGGACTAGTGTCAAATGGACTGGTGTCATATGGCTTGGTGTCATATGGACTGGTATAATATGGACTGGATTCATATGGACTGGTGTCATATGGACTAGTGTCATATGGACTGGTATAATATGGACTGGATTCATATGGACTGGTGTCATATGGACTAGTGTCATATGGCTTGGTGTCATATGGCTTGGTGTCATATGGCCTGGTATACTATGGACTGGTATCATATGGACTGGTGTCATATGGACTGGTGTCATATGGACTAGTGTCATATGGACTAGTGTCATATGGACTGGTGTCATATGGACCAGTGTCATATGGACTGATATCATATGGACTGATATCATATGGACTGGTATTACATGGGGGGAGGTGGGTGGGTCAAATCCCCAGTCTTTCAACCAGGAGTCCTGTGTTTGTGCTCCTGTTGTTGGAAGTTGTGTCCTGAAGTAGTACCCTTTTTACAGTCAGAATATTTTCAAAATTTGTGTATTTAGGCCTAACCCTGTAGCGGTTTTGGTCTCAAACATTGACGAAGTGGTTATGGTGGCTAAACCTAACCATTTTACAGCATTAACAATGCTTTTACAACAGATTTCATGACATTTGGTACAACCAGTGTACAATAACGGTCGTCACATTTCGTCACAGTACTGAAATTTGGGTCTTTATGAGTAGATCTCTTTTTCCTTATATTAGAACAGTGGTCTTGTGGCTACCTACCCATTACACAGCATTACATGTTTAAAACGGCTTTCATGTTGTAGGGTATGACAGCTAATCAAATTTGCTAGGATATAATCCGGATTTTGGTGCAAAACGTACAAACCCCTTTATGAGAATATGTTGCATGTTATTATTGATCTGAATTGTGATTCAGAGGATAAAGAAGGACGGGGAGACAGGACATGTGCTGTTAAAGCTCCTAAAACTCGTAATCATCATAAATGACCCCTGTCAAACTACATGTATTTTCCATTTGATTGTTACTATAAAAATATGAATTACTGCCAATTTACAAATGTGGACAAACTAAACATACTACATGTAATAGCTGGCTAAGGTCTGATTACAATTCAGCCCACCTCCAGATGTGGTCTAATTAGATCCAATTACATTATGATTGCAATGTGTTGTGCTTCCATTTCCACCTGATTTAACATTTGTTTTTCTTTTCCTGACTCCCAGTAGGATCACAGGTTTTTAACACATGTAAATGGATCTCTAATCACGTGAGGTGTGAATACACACACTAATATATATATATATATATATATATATATATATATAATATATATATCATATGATCATACACAGATTTCCCATTATTTGTAAGATTATGCAACTCAATGGCCAATCATTTTTATAAAAAACGTATAAGCAGCATAGGGCTTCAATTTGTTCATGAAGTGTTAAATGTTTCATTGATTTAGTTAGGTTTATTACTTTATTCAACAGGGGGCATGCACAAACATACATCTGTTGAACCAGAGTTATAAATAAAGCACATTTGCATATGTGGTGCCTGAGCATGAAAATGTACAAAAAAAATTACAAATCATACATTACGAATAACCTAAAGAAAAACAAGAGAGAAAACATTGTACATCACATATAAAATGGAAGAGGACATGCATTGCACTCCCTACAAAGATTTGATCAGGATCCAACTGTCTGCAGCCATGTTTCATGATCATTCCACAATGATGTGAAAATAAAGCAAATAAAATAAAGTTTTCAGTGTGTTTAAGGTTAGAAACAAAGACTTTCTGTGCTGAAAAGAACAACTAGTGAAAGTACAGAAATGACCTCAGAGTCCACAGGAAGCAGGAGAAGAAGTAAATATGTGTGTGAGTTAACAAATACGACGCCTGTGCTCTCGAGTCTGACAAAGAAAGGCAGAAGGTTTCTGAAGCTCCTCTGCACTCAGTTTGCCAAACAGCCAAGTGTTGCCTCTTTTCTCTCTCCAGCCTTCATCATCCTCTCCCCATTCAGCGCAACACCTCGCTGTGAGGAGACTCATTCCTCTCGTCCCCTGCTGCCTGCAAAAATTGGCCCAGAGGACTAAAGGAGGAAGATGGGGAGAAGGCAGGGAGGGGAGGGGGAAGAATAGCTTTTGACACACAAAGCCTCCATCCAGTTCAGACAAAGCCTTCCTCTGGAGCCTCAGCACAGCCGCTGCTTTAACGTCTGTTACTCCGATAATGAAGTCAGCTAAAGAAAGTTAGCAACTTTTTAACACTCATCAAAACATGGACCACATCCCGGACGAATTCATGCCGAGTGATAGCTTATAGTCTGACTTATTAAAGGCTTTTGTACCACATCTGGAACAAACAAAGTGCCATTTATTACATTATGCAGTGATGTCATTTACTGTGTTTATTGTGACTGAACGTGCCCATATAATTGTTAGCGTGTGCATGCAGAGTACGACATAAACATCTATGTGTGCATTCACTCTTCTGCAGTTTTAAAAAGTATAATGTCTTCGCCAAGTTGTCACCATCTGTCAGTGACATACTAAAGTTAGTGATGATGCAGAAGCCGCCTACTCCACCTACCAATCATATGGTTTGATTTCTACATTCCAGATAGTTAATTGAACGGCAGCGAGAACCGTAAAAGTTTTTCTCCCCTCCA
Organism: Centropristis striata; assembly: GCF_030273125.1. Lineage (NCBI taxonomy): Eukaryota > Metazoa > Chordata > Actinopteri > Perciformes > Serranidae > Centropristis > Centropristis striata. The sequence goes on along the minus strand of NC_081528.1, from coordinate 8,041,292 downwards.
TTGTCCTTTGTAGGGAAACAAACTGGAGATATAGAGATTAACTTTGGAACACCGTCAACTTTTTAAAACATTGAAAAATGGATGTTGGGGTTCAGGCCTCGAATCATGCTGCCGGCTGTCATATCGTCAAATAGTGCGGGCTCTGTAACATCACTCTTGGGTCATCACTCTGGAAAAGGCTTTAGGCCACCGGGCTGCACAACATCCTCTGGTAGAACAGGGGCCCTATAGAGCTGCTGAGTGGGTGTGTGGATGTGCTTTAAGTGGATGAATATGTTTTGCCACAAACACAACATACATTAACAAACTTTGGCGATGCAAGGCTACATCAGCTGCCGACTTCAGGCTAATTCTTTTTATTAGTCTGGAGCCTCTCAACTACTCAACAGGTGCAGAAAAAAATGCCTCAGAAAAGACCAGAAAAGACATAGTATCAGAGCAATACAGCGTGTGACGCAGTGCTCAGTGACACATCCAAGTGGCATGGAAGTAAATAGTTTAAAGATTTTTTTCTGAAACACCTTTGGGAAGGGAAATAGCCAACATGGCAACAGGATCTTGATTCTGCTCTGCCTAGTTTAACAGTTTGATCCAAGTTTCCTGTTGCACTGGAAGTCTGTCATCCTGTGAAACCTGCTGATTGGCCCGGCCCACAGTGTTTGGAAAGCAGTCTGAACTGGAGAGTGGAGACTCTTCCGCCAGAGCAAATACAGATGGACTCAGAAGGTATTCATATTAGTGGTCGACCGATACAGGTTTTTTAAGGCCGATGCCGATACCACTTATTTTGACATCAGTCTTAACGGATCCACGATATGTGCTGCCGATTTTTTGGGGCCGATTCTTGAAGCCGATATTGCCTTTTCTCCCTCCTTTTACATGATAAAAATGACACAATGATCACAAATGTTACACAAGTCTCAATTTAAACAAAAAAGAAACATTTATTAACAAAACATACAAAACATACTAACAGTTGGATAGCAAACAATGTGTATGTTGTTCTAGGCCTCGAGGTGGTGGCACCTCAGATGATCCACATATTTTATGTGTTTTTCTTTTTTCCTGTATCAGCAGCAGCTCACCAGAGAATGGCAGATGTTGCACCAAGCCTTGCCTGGTGTTGGCTCAGTGAAATGGGCTAATTGATCGGCGAACGCACACACGTATCGGCCAATGACGATACAAGTAAGAAATGCAAATATCGGCCCGATATATCAGCCGGTCTACCTCTAATTCATATATCCATCAGTTAAAAACAGAAACGACATACATCGACAAACTGAAGGAGTCTTCTTCTGTAACTGTGGATGAGCCGCCCTACAAACACACGTGGCTGCACAAGACTTCTGTTGGTGGTGGTTCGACTCTGGGCCCAAAGTGGGCCCCAAATCTGTCTCATCTGTATGTGAGCGAGTCTGAATGTTTACCTTTCTGATAGCAACTTGCATGGCAGTTTTTACTAGAACTGGAAAATGCACGACACACATCCAGTTAAAAACTTTGGGTCTGCAATGAAGGTATTTTTCAAACTCTTTTTCTGTTTTTCTCTTCAGTCATAATCATTTTGGTGAAAAAAATCACATTTACTGATTGCATTCATGCTCCACTGAGGATGAAACGTTTGAATATTATTGCTTAATAGTCGGATTTCAATAAAATAGTTTTTGTTTTGTTTTTTCAATTTAGCTAGTTCCCTGATGAATATCCCAGGCCAAATGACTACATCTCAAAGACATCACTGCTCCCAAGAGGATGAGTCCTAATGCTCTCTGCCTGTCCTTCAGCGCCACCATCAGGACAGGATTTACATTCCCAGCTTCAGCTTCATTTCAGCCAAATCATCAGAGTGCTGTTTGTTCCTGTGCAGCAGTTTTTTTACTGTGTGTGTAATGAACATTAAAGCTCCTCGGAGGCTGCAGACACTGTCTTGTTAAAATATCAACAAACACACATAGTTTACAGTTTTGATGAGAATATTAAATTATAGAGTCGATCTCTGCTTGCAGAGTTGTTATTATGGACCGTTGTGTTTGTGTGATGCTGATAAGTTTCCCGAGCAAATTTCATGCTCATCATTGTACCAATACCAGGAGCTGGCAAATAAAACTGCAGATATATAATGTGTTGTGCCAAAGAAAATTCAGTATTCTTTTAATTGGACCATTTTCATGTCTAGGAGATAATAAAAAAAATAGCAAATATTAAATGTTTCTCCCAGAATCCCTCTGGGTAGAAAAGTCTTTACACTAGATTTGGACCATCTGCTTAAATAATACTCTTTAAAAAAAAACAGGAAGTGTTACTGATCGGTTAAACAATTAATATGTATTTATTCAAACTGAATCTGATCAGCTGGGATCAGATCTTTTAAAAGAAGATATTTACTTTATTAACTGCAAAATAAACTCCAAAGGCTGGAAAGGATTGTTTCAGGTCACTGTGACATTTTACCTGTCACCATCTGAGCTGAACCCTTATTGCATGTCATTTAAAACAAACAGCACACCAACCTGGCACCCAGTACATGACTGATGTATCACACCAGCAGAGAAATTGATCCAGAAACCCGAGGTGGCAACCACCTGAGCGTCTCTGACCACAGCCACAACCAATCACAGGCATTTTGGAAACACAACCTGAGAATGAATGAAAGAAAACACGGAGGCGAAGCGTCCAGCAGGCACGGCGCTCTGCTCCGCTTGGTCGATTGATAAATGACTCGGAACTGATCGGAGGAAACTCGCCCTAATGGACTGATCTCCACTGGATCAAAGTTCCTTTTTAGTCCCGGTCAGGACCCTTACAGTGGTGTCTCAGCTTGAGCCAGCAATCTCTCTCACACACACAAACACACACTCCTCTACCTCCAGGGTATAAATAATATCCCCTGTCAGCTGCTGGAGGAGGCTGAGCAGATAACAGAGTTTACAGAAAACAGAGGAGAAGGTTTGAGCAGCAGCTCTGCTAAACTTACTCTGAACAGATCAGGTGAGCATGTGCAGCGAGCAGTAGTGATGCCTGCAGGTCACTTTCCCTCTGACTGTTTTAGGTGCATATTGAATTTGTGCAGGAGTGTAAACGCAGGCCAAAATACTGTTTTAACTCTTGACTCAAGTGGAAAAGTTGGCACACCTGAAAGTACCCATGTTTTGCTGTCAAACACCATTACTGGTTTAAACTTCACCACAAGAACCTAACAATAGACAAAGAAGGGTTTTTGTGTTTGTGTCCTCAGTTTTGTTTATTTTATTTTTTATTTTAATCTGATAATTATTACTTGTTCATTTGCCTTCTGTCTGCTGTGGTTCTGCATCTTTGTTTTTTTATATTCATTTCACCATCATGTGTTGTCTTGCTATTGTTCGGCCGCACTGTTACTTTGCCTTTTTTATCTGCTTTTGCTTGGCTTGGTCTGACGAAGCACTTTGTGAACGCTGTTTTTAAAGGTTCTAAATAAATAAAGTTATTCTAAGTAGTATCTTACACACACACACACACACACACACACACACATAATCGAATCAATGAAATCATTACATAATTCAGATTAAGACTAAACCCCTTGGATCACAATCTTGGACCCTGCACTCCATCCAAACACCCAAATCCAATATTCTGATTCCAACTTCTAACTCTATCATACCATCTGTTGGAAACACCTGTATCTTATACAGGATGTAAACTGAAAAGCTACAGTCTATGATCAGAACCTGCAGGCCAATAGAAACACCTGTAGATCTCTTCTGTCATACAGGATTTACACCACATGCTTTTATTTACACACTTACTTATCTCTATTTCTTAAACAGCAGCAACTGTAACAAAAGTAATTTCCCTCCAGGGATCAATTAGGTATTCTGATTAATTGATCGATCGATTGATCCTGAGTGGCAACAATATCAAGTTAACATACAATACACTGCCCACCTACCCCAATACAACCTGTATTATGATTCAGATACATTTTACCACACACTCAGTCATACTGCTCTGCATATAGCAATTAAATAATATTATCTATGTAACCTGCATAGTCGATTATACAGGATTTACATCATAGCCTACCACACAAAGATACAACAGCCTAATGTTTACAAAAACAACCAATATCAACTTCTTCTCATTGTATCAACACAACAGCTTGGAGACAAAAGCAGCTGTAACAGTAACAGGATGTCAATCATTCATAAAGTCATGACAAACAATCAACAATAACAATAAACAACAGAGAGTTCCGTGTTTTCTCCTTCAGGCAGAGTCACGACACACTGGGAGCCTTGACGGCCGCGTTACCATAGAAACAACGCCTTCTATTAATGTTTATCAGCTCACAAAAGAGGCAGCAATGCTCCAGCTAGCACCGCCCCGCCGCTGCTATCAAAACTCTGAGAAAATTCTGTCCTACCTCATGTCTTTCTGCTCTTTCTCCTGGAAAAACTGCTCCACCACATCAGTAAAGTCCAGTTCAGACTGTATCCACAGTGCCGAGAGAGAGTTTAAAGCGTTATTGTTCAGTTTGAATCCGCTCCGTATTGGAAAACGAGCCCTCCCTTTCAGCTGTTTGTCAACGGCAAAAGTTTCAGCACGGCGCTGTTCGAAATCTCACGCACACCTGACGTCTCTACGTCATCATCATCATGACGGACACACCCAGCAACCAATTAGAGCAGTGGTTCCCAAACTTTTTCAGCTGGGCCCCACTTTCGTAGATACATTTTTTTTATCAAGGGCCCCCAACATGTCTGTAAGTAAAACAAATGGTACTTCTGGTGGTAATTAAAGTTATTTCATTAGCTCTATATTTTAGACATTCTTTGCAAAAACAAAAACAACATTTATTTAAGTTTTAATGACATTTCATAACAATTAAAACCAATCAGGTTTCCAATATGGATATATATAATGATCCGATCCATACTGGAAACCTGATTCGTTCAACTTCCTGTCAAAGCAATCAACAGTCCCTGAGAATTCAATAAATAATATTATTGTTGGTTTTAATTGTTATGAAATATCAAAACAATTTCAAAACACACAACAACACACACAGTTGGTTAATTTGATGTGATTAAAATAGAAGAAGACAGGATGGGACCACAGTTGGTTGGTTTCTGGAGGCCCCAAGAGGTCGGAGGTTTAGGGTTAAATCATGTTCGGTTACATGACATTAAATCATTCAGATATATTCATATATATATATATATATATATATATATATATATACTCTTAACTGAAAAAAGATTTAAAACCTCTAAGATTTTAAAAAATGTCTTTAAAATGTGCACCATGCAGGTAGAAACAGGACAAAAAGAATAATATTAATTGTGCAAAAATGAGCAAGAAGGGAAATGATGCCGGAAGCGTCTGTTTAATCTGCTGTGGATCACAGATCTGCAGTCACCATCCATCTGCTCCATCTGATCTCTGTTCACTTCAAACACACACACACACACACACACACACGTATACACACTCCCTGCTGGAAATCATTTAAATATTATGCCGTGTTTTAGTATTTCTTGGTCAGCATATTAAGAATACAATCCAGCTGTGTGTGTCCTGACATGTCGTGAATATCGAACACTCCGAAGAGATGACACTCACAGCTGTTAACATGTAAATCATCTCTTTCACAAGAACAAACAGTTGTTAAACTAATTACTAAATGTTAAAATTAAGGAAATGGCATCAACCAGAGGAGAAAAGAAAAATTTTATGAGACATCATGTGTGCAAAATTGACATTTTGTCGTGATGGTGGAACTATAAGAAAGTTCATAAGTTATATTTTGATATTTTGTATACAAGCTTATAAATACTCCCAAAATAGAGAAAGTAACCTTCGACTTTACCTGCTTCTTCAAAGAAATCAACAGATAAACCTCAGAGATCTCAAACTAAATGCTCAATATGGTCCAGATGAGGTCAAACCTGATTTATTCATGAGGGTTTATCCACCAATCCATCCTTTTTAGAACCTTAAATCTTGGGAAAAGTCACTCTCCACCTTAATGTCCGGCCTTAACATGCATTTATTTTACTTTTTATCTTTTATAAAACCAAAAATTTACTTTTTTTGCACTAAACTTGGAGAAGTGCCATAATCCTAAAATCCTGATAACAACCTTCTCAACCTGCCAGCAGGTGGAGCAGACCCCTACTCGCCCATTCTTTGGGCTGATTTCCGCTGATAAAGGCCATTCAATCGTCTGATAACTTTGGAAGCGGGCTTCACAGGGGATGCCAAGATGTCCCCGGGGCAGATGGCAAATATAATCCCTGCAGTGATTTCCTTCCATTCCTTCCAACCCATACAGGATACCCTGAGGGACAGGGTCCAAGTCCACAAAACACACTGAGGCGGTTCATGTTCATTCTTGACTTTGGAAACAGCAGATGAGAAAGAAATAGCTCAGAAATGCCAATTCAGTAAGTAAGTAGTTTTTGGTGAGCTTACATCAGGAATGGGCAACTTAAATGCTGCAGGGGGCCACAATTTTTCATGTTCACGACCACAGGGCCACATATAGGACCGTGCACTTAACCAGATATGATGAAACTGCAATTTTAAATATGTTTACAGTGCAGTAACTTAACATATCTCATGCTCAAATGGATGTATAACAGTATAAATAGGAATACAAAAGGTTTGAAGCAAATAGAAAATAACCACTTACTGTTTTTACTTTTTTTTCAGTGCAAGAACAGCAGACCAACATTAATTGCAAGAAGTAATTTTGTGCATTTTTACACTGCACTTGCACAAATGCATGTAGTTGTACTGAGGGCCACTTCAAGTTAGGGTGCGGGCTGTGTGCGGCCCCCGGGCCTCCAGTTGCCCATCCCTGATTTACATGCTTAAGAAGATCCTTAAAGTGCTCAGAAAAAGAATTGTAAAGGGATTGTGGATGTGCAAGCTCTACTGAAGATGTGTTTTTCATAAAAGCACACATAGACGGGCAAACCCCTAAATTCTGTTGGGTTTTGTGGTTTAATCCAGGTGTCGTAGTCTTCAGATTTAGAAAATTGATTGAATAAACATGACATGACAGATCTTTGTGATTACGTCTCCAACCTGAAATGAAATCCCTGTATGTTGTTTTAGAAGTTGAAAAGTACACAGTGTTTTTTTGACTACAAGTTGTGTTTACAGATGTGTAAACCCTGAGAGCAGCAGTACAGTAAATGCAGCTCAGTGTTGTTGTTCTGTTGCAGCTTCTGATCCGTCAGATAAACTCGGCTCCTCTCTTCTCTCGTCCATCTTCAAGCTGGAGACGATGAATGAATCTCCGCACGGAGCGTGGAAAACTTCTGATTGGTATTCTGCAGTGGTGGCGGCCTCTCTGTATGGATTCTTTTTGAGAGAAACACGCTTTCTTCCCGCACTTTGTCTCCTTTATCTCCTCCATGTGGAGGATTTGTCTGTTTAAAGCCTCAGACTGCTCCACTCTCATTCGCAGCTTCGCTTCCTTCCTCTCTGCTCTGTTTCCTTCTTATTCCTTCATCCCCCATCACAATCATCATCACTCCTGGTTCCTTCTACAGTCTGCATGCTGTGACCTTTGACCCCTCCACTATCGACCTAGGACCTGAATCTTATCACAAGCTGTAATAACTCCTTTCAGACCACACAGAGAAACACAGGGATGATCAGGTACTCTCAAATCAAACCTTTTTCATCCCACCAGGACAGAATTGAAGATGAAGAACAAAATGCAGCTGAACAGCGTCTGACTTTCCTCCTCTCGCATTTAAATTTCAGCCTTAGAAAAAAGTTTTCCAAAGTAATCCAGTCTTCACACCAAACCTATCATCACTGCAGAAACAATCTCCATCTAAACCAGCTGTTTGCTCAGCCTCACACTCTGATGTGAAAATGTTTTCATAAAACAAGTGGGAAATATAAAAACCGCCAGTGGGGTGAGATCATTTCTCTTGTTTGCGATGCAAATCAACTCTTTTCAAGCATTTCAGAGGATAATGTGTAATTATCTCATTTTCTCAATTATATTGTTTCTAGATTTAATATTTTGACATTTAATTCTTGCAAATTCCTGAAACTGCATCAGATAAAAGTGGAATTATCTCACTGCACTGGCAGTGTTTTTTCTCATTTTAATCCTTTGATCCTTGGTTGTTCCCTAAGGATTCCCTTTAAGTATCTTCAGAATTAGGGGGAAAAAACTTGTCCTACATTGTCTGAAAATATCACATTAACATTCTGTATTCATTTGTTCCATCTTGTTATTGGATGCAAAATTATGTATGCATCCTTTTATGTAGATTATATATTTGTCGTCTTCTGTTACTTTAGATCATGGCATGTACTTTTGTTCTGGGTTAGAATAAATTAAGATGTCCCATCGTGTGGATTTATATATGGATGTGGGTAATTTAATGCATGTCAACTGTAGTGGATGGTTGGGGCGTACAAAGCACCTGAGTTTCTCAATAAAAATTCCAGTTTTCACTCCAGCGACTAGAGTTTTTATTTTACTATGACCTCAATCGTAGTTTTCGGCTTTCAATCCTGCAGTTTGTTAATTTGGTCCTGACAGTTATCTACAAAAAGATTAAAATTATTCTGTCGGTGATGTTACTGAAGTTACGTCACTTAAGTTCCATGCTTCACAAACACATCTACAGTATGTCATTTCCAGTAAGGCCATCCTTGTAACTGTTTCACTTTTGCCACGTATGTTTGTTTTTTTTACTTTTTAAACTGTATTTTATAACGCCTAACCAGTAACTTTTAGCCGTAACCTAAGATAAGTAGTTTGATAGCCTAAACCAAAAGAAACTGCTTCCTTTTCGGTGCCTAAACTTAACTAAAGTTAAAGGAAAATGTAATGAAACAGTGACGGGACATTTAATGTACTGGTAGCAACATACTGGACCTAATTGAAGGTGGAGCAGCTCATTGAATGGGCTGATATCATCTCATACACTGTCAGAAACAATGGGCTAAATTTGTACCTTTAGGGGTACAATAGCTTGTCACTGGGACAGTACCCTTAACTTTGGCTTGGAACCATATACTTTATTTACCTTTTTGACCCTCAAAAAAGTACATGTAATTAGTTGAGGTCCAATAATGACCCTTTGGGTGTACATTACGGTAGATTGTGTCTTGGGGGACAGAAATGGAGTCACGTTGTACCCTTATTCCTGATGGCTGGTTAATTACCTGGCTAATTATTGGACCTAAGTTATACCTTTTTGAGGGCCAAATGGGTACATTTATGTTCCCAAGTCAATATCAAGGGCACAACAGCTGTACCTTTTTCGATTGTACTGCTCCAGTAACAAGCCGTTTTTAACCCTAAAGGTACAAATTCAGCCCTTTATTTCTGACAGTGTAAGTATGGGCAAGTAAGGGGTCTACTCTACCTTCTAGTAGGTTTTTAAGTCCTGATAAATGCCCATTCAATAGTGTGATAACATCCAGATCAGGTGGCAGCATTCTGGTTTATAATTAGAATTGTCTTGATTAATCATGTTTGAACTTTTTGTTGCATGCAGGTGTGAAGTGTCTGTGTGAAGTGCAAAAATGAAATGCAATGGCTAAAATGCAATCTTGGAACCCCATTTTTTTTTTTTAAATGCACCAGCATTCAAACGCAGAAGTATTAGAAATCTCTTCTGAACTCCATCTTCATTCTCATGTCTTGTGTTGCTCATCAGACTGTGAACAATGACCGGCATATGGAAGAGGATGCCAGAAATATTGGTCCTTGCCCCAGAGGCAAAAACACCATCAGACCATTAGCTGATGGTTGCTGGGACTGGGTCATGACCAAATTGAAAAACAGGGAGAAATCAAAATCTGGTGACTGCACGAGCCATCACAGGAAAGTGTCAATGACCTGTTTATGTACTCTGGGTACAGAAATATGTGATCATAAGCATTATTAGAATAATGAGTAGTAAATACATAAAATAAATTGAAAGATATGTACAAAATGTGCAACATTAATTGACATTTTTTTCCATAAATAGTAGATAAAGAGTGTATTTACTGTGTTGTCACTGTTTACCTCACTTTTTTTTTTGGGAAACGATGAAACACATGGAGCAGAACACAAGCTCAGCATGTTTCTCTCCATGATTGATGAGGGATTTATGCTAAAATCACATATCTACTGTCACACAGTCACACTGTGGTTGGTCTGCTTTGCTTTCACGCCACAAATGAACAGCATGCATTGTGCTTGGAGGCAGACGCCTCCTTTCCAGGTGTTGTCAGTCCAGGTGTTTAGTCAGCACAAGAGTTCAATTAACAGCTTTGACACCAGCACAAACAAAACGAACTAAACATACAAACACACTGCAGTGTGTTTGTACAGAACCAAAAAGTTCAGATGTGAAAGCAGCCTTATTTGCCTAGACTTAACTCAACCTTAACCTGAGAAGTGAGTGATCAGAAAGGCTCATTTGGGTCATTTTCTAAATGTCAAACAGCCTGTTTTCCCATTTATTCTGCTGTTATTGTAAATCTGGCCTCAACTATTGTAACAAATACATTCTGGATACAGAAGAGTCTTCACACTGTGATATCTTCCAATTGGTGGTGTGTTGAAGGAATTTCACATCTTATTTGAAATAATCCCAACCTGTATGAGCAGCGGCCCAGTAATCCAGTAAAAAAAAAACCCTCTGACCCCCCTCCTCTTCTGCCGCCACCACGCCAACACACGCACACACACACACACACACACATAATAACACACCAGCATCGCTAAGCCTGGCCGTGAAATGGGATTCTCAGGGATGAGAGCTGCTCTTTGTGATCACAGAGGGGGATCTACCACACACACACACACACACTTTCGCTCTCAGTATGTGTGTGTGTGAGTGTGTGCGTGCTTGTGTGGTGTGTGTGTGTGTGTGTGTGACTCTTTATGTTGAGACACACGCACACACACACATCTGAAAAATGAGACAAACACTTCTTTTTTCTCCGAAGGCTCTCTGGAATGGATGTTGTGGGACTCAACTGTTTCTATGGCAACTGCAGCCCATTTACTCCCTGTGGTTTGTGTGTGTGTACGTGTGTGTGTGTGTGTTTGTGTGTGTGTGTGTGTGTGTGTGTGTGTATGTGTGTGCATGTGTATTTCTATACAGTGTGCCTGTGTGTACTCAAATGCTGTGTGTTTCTGGTCATAGTCATACACATAAACTGTATGCATACTTATTGCGTTTTTCTGCCTATACGCTCAGTGTGAGTGTGTGTGTATGTGTGTGTTTGTGTGTGTGTGTGTGTGTGTGTGTGTGTTGGTGACATGACAGCGGCCGACCTGCTCTGATGGATGGGAGTCGTGGCGTCGCTGGTGGCTGATCAGAAACAACCGGAGCCAGCATGGCGACATCTGTTGTGCCCCGTCCCCCCTCTGGAGGGAACAGATGCAAACAAACGCTATATCTACTCTGAATATAAAAACGCAATAAACAAACATTGATGAGTCATGAATCAGAGGCGAATATATTTGGGGAACAGCGAGTTGGCCGGCTCCAAAGATTGGAGCGTGGCCGCACTGTCGCAGGAAGAACTAATAATGGCGAGGAGAGACAAAGCAAAGAGGCGGGGAACCTGGACAGAGCAGATAGCTTTAACAGGCTGGTGTGAGGTCAGGATCACAAACAAAGAAAGTGTCATTTCTACACAAAAAGACACGAATATGGAAAAGAAAAGGCTTTTACAGAGCGTCAAGTCGCCGTGTCACAGGTCTCTGCTATCAGGGAGCCGTGGCCCGTCATTGCACAGTTATTTTGGAAGAAATTGGCAGAAGAAGCTGCCAACTTCATGTCTAGTTAAATAAAGGAACACTCACACACTTCGGATTAATAATAATAACAATAATAAATTATGTCTGTGTGCCTGGATGTGCAAAGAGAAACTGCTTGTGTCACTCCATCAAAACTGATAAAAAAAATCCCCTTCCACCAGCGCTGTAGCACTTTTAGACCACTTTTTGAAGTCTTGCACTTTGTCTCAGGGCTGACCATTTGTCCAACATGATGTTAGGTTAGTCTGATGGCAGAATGTAGAACAAAATTGTTTTATTTCTGTCCGTCCATAACTCCTTAATCACAATGGTAGCGTTGAAAAGAGACTTTTTCTATGACGGACTGTTCATGTATGGTGCTTTTCATAGCAACCAGCACTTTTACATTAAATGGTAAATGGTTAATGGACTGCACTTATAAAGCGCTTTTATCCAAATCGCTTTATACTACAGGCTGCACTCATTAACCCATTCACACACACATTCATACACTGCGGTGAGGCTACTCTACAAGGTACCACCTGTCACCATCAGGAATTCACATGTGTAACGTAGTTAATCAGTTCATGAGAAATTTGATTCCACTTGCCATGTATAAAAAACACATCTCTCAATAACCATGGTGATTGAACGCAGCACCCCTGTGATTTAGAGTCGTGCACCCTGGGGGGCAGCGACAGTCGGACCTTGTGGCTCCATGGTAGATTCACAGGCTATGAGCTCCGTCTTTTTTTTATATTAATTCATTTTATTTCACTGCAGATGGGTGGTTTAAGTTGTGTTTGTTTGTTATATAGCTCCCTTACGGTTGAGCCCTTCTTTTTTTCGTAGAAAGTTGACAGTGTTTTTCTTTTTTTTTTATTTACGAGTTAGCTAACCTGCACTGTCTTTTAATTTTATATTTTTCAGATGTTATGTGTGTGTGGAGATGCAACTGATTTGCCGATTGGATCTCTTCGTCTCACCATAAAATTACACAACGCACGAGAGAGAGAGAGTACAAAGCCGCTACACATGCACAACATCCGGAGGTTGTAAGTATCAATCCCTGACCATGACAAAGTATACTTTGTCATGACATAGTATACTTTGTCATGGTCAGGGATTGAACCACCGACCTTGTGATCAGTGGATGAGCGCTCACTGAGCCACGGCTGCCTCCATACAAAGTCACCCAGGAGACTTAGCTGCAGTCAGAGCGTAGAGAGTAAATTACACAGCGTAAAATGTTAGCTTTTGCGATTGGATATTGTGAGCTGCATATAATGCCTTTTGTTAAGTAACAAAATGTTTTGTAAATAAGTTTTTTACTGGTGATTTATGTCCAATACAAAGCTTTTCAAACTATAACTGTGTTTACAGAAAATGAACAGTTCCCTTCTCTATAGAAAACCCCCTGATGGTGAGAAAACAGCCAGCAGCGAATCAGTAAAAACATAATGCCATCAGATTAAAGCTAACATGCTATTTGTGCAGGAAAGTGGCTGGTTAGCTCTGCAGGCTTTGATCACAAACACAAGAGAAAGCAGTGGCTGTTTTCTTTTTTCCGTGCTCCCTTTCTTTCTTTTAGTTTGTGGCTTTTGTGGCTGAGAAGGTCAACAGATGATAAACTCTTCTAAAACACTGGAACACACAAAGTCCTTCCACCTCCAATTTCTTTAAAGTGGCTCGCCTTCAAATTAGAGGATGGAGGAAATGTCACAGCACACACACTCCTTCTGTCTCTCAGTCAGCCCTTGTGTGGCTTATAGTGCACTACTTCAAAGGTTATTCTCTGACCTTATTCAGACTCATATCTAAGGAAATATAATAGAAGGCAACTCTGCGCTCTCTGCTGAATGCTCTTTTTGCAGAGACATGACGCGTCTGCTCCTGCACGTCCTCTTCTTTTTGCTCCCCCTCTATTCCTGGAAGAATAAATGAAAGAAAAGTTGAAGGACTGAAAACTCAAAACTCAACCGGCTTTATTTCCCGGGGTTAGCTTTGTGACAAAAAAAAATTCAGAAGCTTTTCAGAGTTTCATTGAGGAATGGTTTCTCTTGTGTTCCTGCAGCCTCACACAGTTAAACCACAGGCAGCCGGTCAGGGCCCACATGTTTCTGTTTCACTTCTTCACTTGTTGTGTCGGGTCATATTTGCACAAAAGTGGCAGCCAAGGCCATGATTGCCATTTTCTTGGCTTGGTCCATGGAAGACTTTATTCTTAAAAAAAAAAACCCAAACAAACAGAAATCAGTAGTTTTGGCCCAATGGTGGAAATTGAGAAAGTTTGACACATAGACTGCATATAAATAATGGACGTAGTCACCGTGACGTCACCCATTGGTTTGTGGCCCGTTGGAAGCATCGAGTTCAGCGTTACACTCGCCGCCATCTTGTTTCCGATACGGGGAGCAGACCATATTTGGACTGTGGAGGAGGAGAGGGATCTGATCACTGACTACAGCCTCTCTACACCTCAACCTGACTGAGAGAAGCCGCTGCTAATTCATGTTAGCATTAACTGGGATGTTAGTTTTGGCTAGCAAAAAACAAAAACAAAATGTACGTTACTTACCTCAGAAAACTGAACAGCGACTCCTTGGAGTGTCTGTTAGTCCAACCAAACGCTGAACAAGACATTTTTACTGAACAAAATGTTCAAATAAACTGTCATTAAGTGAAATTACAGTGAAAGCGTCAAAGCTATGAGACCAAATCGGTAAATGTCCTTTTTTATGTCTATATAATGTTATATATCACTTTATTGACACGTTGCCGTGGATACGCATTGTTCTGCTTCTCTCCTGATGACGGCTCGTCTTGTTAGTGACCTGTCAATCAAAGGTAGCCCCGCCCCAAATCATATGATTCTTTAACTTTTATTTTCTTCTAAATGGGGCCATTATTAGAACTATTGACATCAAATTGTCTTGAAGAAGATTTTTTACTAGCGATTGAGACCATAGTGTTGTCCTTAAAAAAATTTCTGAGGTGATCAATCAAGTAAGAAGTTTTCTCATTTTGCACTGAAATGAACTGACAGATTTTTTTTGCAGCCAAACTTAGCGCCCCCTGCTGGAATTTTTGGTACAATGCAGCTTAAGGCACTTCCTGGTTTGCCTCCATTCTCAGACACGGAGGTTGCCGCCTAGTTTGACCTTGTGATTCGGCCTCTGAGGATCATTCATGATCATCCACTTTAACCCTCTCATCCCCCAAAATAACAAGCTGTTTTTAGGGTTTTATTTTGATCTTTTTACATTTTACTCACTGTGTCCTTATATGTCACTGCAATTTATAAAAATCTATATAAAAAGTGCTGCAGATCTATGGAATCAGCACAATCATGGCTAGAAGTTGAAACATCTCAAACATGTCTTTGTGCAGAATAACACAGAATTACAGAAATAAAAAAAATAAAAAATGCAATTGAATTTCTCGGATAAATATATGTTTCAATTCAATCAAATAACATTTATATATGAACACTTTTCCAATGCCCACAAGTGTTGTGAATATAAAAAAACAACACATATTGAAATACTGTCATGTTTCCAGCCTCTCCTGTCCTCTCCTCTCTGCTCTGTGTAAACAGATTTTCAGTGAATATTTGTCATGTGACCGTTCGTCTCAGCAGAATCAATCATGGCTTCACAGTGTAGCTGAGGAGCAGAATTGAATGTTTTTAACAGGATCTCGTTAGTGCAAACGCTTTATTTTTGACAGATGTAAAAAAAAAATCATTTTTGAAGAAATATCACAATATTGAGCTTCATTTTGGTTACTTCTGCTAACGGAAACTTACATAAAACCACAGAACAAAAATCCACATGAATATCTTTTAGGAGTAAAACAACTGTACTCCCTGTGCTTGAGAATATGAGTTCACCACACCAACTGTTCACTAAATATACAACAAAAAAAGAAAAAGATTTGCAACAAAAGAAGTATGCAACAAGTTTTGAAATGTTGTTTTGTTTGATAACTAAGATTGGACTCAATGACATGCTGAGTCGCAGAGACGGCTCTTATCTGACAGAAAGTGCTACAGACCTTCACATTTTTAATGCTTACATAAACGATAACAAAAGAGGTAGTCAGTTAATTAAACGACTTTTTGTGCATGTTAATTCAGCTCTGCTCGAGAACACTGGCAGCTCTTGCTAAGTCAGGGTTGTGTTTTTGTTGTGCATTTTTAAAAAGGAGGCTGTCTGGCTGGCCTGTCTTTCTTTTGAGTCTAAATGAGGTGATTGTAAATGACTAAACTGTCAACACTCACAGCAACAGGAACTTTATCGGCCCCAGGCTAGTTCACACCCATACAGCATAATGTGTTGAAAAATACATATCAATATTTTTGGAGCAAGATATAATTATGATGTTGAAGTCAAGGCAGCTTTGTATTCAATATCTGCTAATATCCACACATGAACTTAACCAGACCTCCCAGATATTTTACAGTTACAGAACACCAGAAATGAAACACTGCTGTGAAAATGATTTTTGATTAGATAAAGACAAAGAGTCAAACAACGTGTACATCAGGGAGATATATATTAAGTTTATATAAGTTTTAAGGCATAAAAAGTATTGACATTTTTTTCAACAGTAATACAAGTAATCTAGTATAAACCTAATTCATCAAGATTATATTTCAATATTAACCCTTTATCGGGCGAAGAACTATATTTGGTAACTTCAGTGGATATCCAAAATGGGGTGTAATATTTCAAGAAAAAAGTTGCAAATTTGCTAGATTAAAGTGGCAAATCTACAAGAAAAAAAATCGCAGATTTAAGAGATTTAAAGTGGCCAATCTGCAAGAAAAAAGTTGCAGATTTTCAAGAAAAAAGTGGGGAAAAAAAACTTTTTTTCTCGCAGATTCACCACTTTAAATCTCATAAATCTGCACATTTTTTTCTCATAGATTTGCCACTTCAATCTCATAAACTTTTTTCTCAAACTATCACCCCCCTCCCCCGGGTCCGTATGTTTTTTTTTTTTTTTTTACACATTCTGGCTGTATGTAATATCCTCCAATTTCCTCTCAGGTTGAAATTTGGAATTTCGTTTTTTTAAAGTATTTCAATGAGTGCCCTGTTAAGGGTTAACCCAGCTTACTCTGATGTGTTATTATGACAAGTGGCCCATGCCAGACACCAAGTTAAAGGTAACACTCAACATGCTCAAAGTTATTTTTAGTACAACAACAATTAAAAGTTGGCAGTTGGAACTCTGTGCAAAACATAATTAAAAATAGAATGCATCAAATCCAGTATTCAGTGTATTTACAAAAACAACAGTCTTTGTAACATAACATGCTTAACCATTAAGTATTAGACCACTGGTTTATGCCACAGCGGTCCTAAATTAACGGCATTAGTAATTACCAAAATCATTTTTGATGTTTCTCTAATGGTTAATACACCAGTTTGCAGAAGCTCTTTCACTGAATTGATATTTTTAATACTAAGATATAATTATTATTGATATCTATGAATTCACCGTTTTACAAAAAAAAGTAAAAATAGTAAAGCACATTATTATTTCTCTATTTAGATGTTGAAATTATAATTATTTACTTGGATTCCTGAACATTCATGTTAATGCCAACTACTGACATCTGGACAAAAAAAACAAACAAAATGTTTTTCATATCAAGTAAAAATAAAAATAAGTAAGCAAGGTAATAATACATTACAATGTGCGAAACAGCAGCATCCAACAATTTTAGGTGTCTCTATGAACTAATCACCATCATCTGTCTAACTGTAACTTTTTATTAGTTTTTTCAGGGCAGACTGGGAGTGAGGAAGACCAATTATATATATTATATATTATGTTATATTACATTATTTCTGTCATTGTCACCGTCTCAGCGCTGCCACCCCGCCCCTCCCTGCTTGGTGGTATGATCCTTGTCAATCCTCACATGATGGGTTCACACAGCATGCACGTTACACCCGTAGTCAGCGTCCACAGCACCCGCAGGTACTTTTCCTTACGAGAAAAGTAAAAAAAAAAGAAGAAGGAAAGAAAAAGGCTTGCTGACAGACGTGAGCCGGCTCCCATCATTCACTTAACCCATATAGACTTAAAACGCCTGGAAAAAATGCCTGTAAAACCTTTGGGATTTTAAAATAACATCCTAAAACCAGAAGTTCTTCTGGAAATTCAACAGAAGTGACAACGCCTACTTAATAATAGATTTTTCAGCCTCTGTAGCAGATAGAAATGAAATGCAAAAAGTATTTGAGAGCTTATAGCTGTTATATCTGAGCTCCCTCCGCTATAGTCGTCTTCCGCCATGATTTCAGTTCTGGAAAAGTCCCATGTTGCATTGCGACACTCCCACATGTATTCTGATGCATTTCATTGGCCAAGAGACCGAAAATAGGTGGAAAAAACTACAAATACTACAAAACGACGTATCAGCTTTCCCGGTTTTAATGGTAGAAAATGAGGTAATGCTTTCCCGGCTTAAATAGGTTAAAAGAGCCGGCTCTTTGAACCAACATCACTAATAGTTACAGAGAGTTGGCTGGTCCACAACAGGACAGGGAGGGTCCAGGATCAGACCCTACACTGTAAAAAGTCTTTGTAGAAATTACAGTAAAAAGCTGTCAAATTGCATGAGAAATACGGGCTAAAATAAAAAATTCCATATCACCACACTTTTAATTACTGTAAATCACAGAATAGAACAAAACTTTTGAAAAACACACAGTTTTACTGTAAAAATATTTTTAAAAATCGTGTAAAATTAATGGAGAAATACCATATTGTCTCAAGGACACAATTACCTTTAAATTAAGGGACTACTCAGTCTAAATTACAGTTTTTGCTGATATTTTACATTTAAATTTACAGTAGAAAACCCACTCAATGTAATTTTTACGGTGTAATTCTGGCAACCACAGCTGCCGGTATTTTACCGTAAATTTAACAGATTATTTTTTACAGTGTAGAGCTGCAGCTTGCACTGGCTGGATTTGAGTCGCTGACCCAACCTGGTTGAATCCATGAACGTTATTTCTCCCTGAGTCACATCAGCAATGGTAGTTGTTTAACAATGAAGACAACAACTCCCATGATCCCAGGCACTTCAGGATTCCATCAATGTCTGTCTTTTGTGATTGTTCTGATGGAGAGACCCCTCACAGCACAATTTACGTAGGTGCGTTTAAGTTCTTAAGACATGTCGAAGTCGATGTCTTAAGTTAAATTCAGGTAAATGAGCTTGTGGGCGGCATGTTTGCTTGATTGACAGGTGTTGCAGCTTTTCGCACTGAGACGTGGAGGCTGTTACTTACCTCCTATCACTCAATATTTGAGCACCTGCTGGTTAAATGGCCTACAGAACAGTTGGCTGTGGGTGGTCAGTGTGAGCCTGTTAATGCAGGTGGAAAAATAGAAATGCATTTCAGTTAGAAGATGAGATTAACGTGGGGTTTCAGCTCAGATGTAGCAACCTGTGGATCGATAATAATGTCTCAGAGTGACAGGCTGAGAGGTTGAAGGAACTTCTCTTTTTCCTTCTCCGCCCGTCCTGAAATGTTTGTCCGGGTCCTCACTCAGTAATCAGCATCAGCGTTCGTCAACAACCGGATGGCAACGTGACATTTCAGAACAAAGCTCGGCGCCGTTGGGGGGTGAGAGGGGCTGGTTAGTGACAGGAAAACAGCAGGGCAAAGCGAACAGAAGAGAAGCAAAAAAGGTGCTAATGAGCTTTTTGGAAGCTCGCAGGTGGTTTTTAGTGATGACAAAGTGGCTTTCACCTGTCTGCTCTGCTGCCATCTCACGTAGCATCGCACATCACGGCAGAGCTCCATTAGATAACAGCACAGAGGAGGACGGAAAATGAGAGCGAAACAAAATAGAAAACGAGAGAGAGAGAGAGAGAGAGAAAGAGGTGAGAAATGAGCCGAGAATTCCAAAGAGATGATAGCAGTGTTTGTATGTGTGTGTGTGTGTGTGTGTGTGTGTGTGTGTGTCATCTGTCGGTCACGATACTCACACAGTTATATTTCAAAGATCCTTGGTCGACTTTTAAATGAGATGGAGAGAGAGAAGCAGTTTTTTTTATATTATTATTATTATTTCACCTCATCAGATAGAGAGAGAAACATGATTTTTGAAAGAAAACATTCACATTTTAGTAAATAGGAGTCAGAGTAGAAGGTGGATTGTTGTTTCTCCTGAGGTAGGATGTATTCAGACAGAAAGCACAGAGGAAACTGATCACCTTGGTCCACAACAAAAGAAAAAAACAGAAACAAAATCTGCTGCAAATACATCTAATCGCAATAATCAAAACAACATCCCAAATAATTGGCAGCTATAGTAACACTTGCATTAGCTGGCGAGCTAAATTTCAGCACAACAACTGAAGAAGAATTGTAGCCAAAGACATTGCATGCCAATCCATTTACAGTTGCTTTTGGACAGTCTGATTTCACAAGTTACGTGAAATGACGACAACTTCTTAACACTGAATTCTGTGGTGGTGGCACGTAATGCGTGAAAATAATGTGCCACGAACAACAACAACAAACAGCGGACTTTCAGCAGGAGAACGGGGTATGTGTCCCGTGTGAAAACAAAAGTAAACAACCCTTTATGTAACTTACATATTTTTACGTGGCTCACCCTCGTAACTACTTCACTTCTATCATTTTTATTATTTATTTCCTGTTTAAACTGTCTTTTAGAACACCTAACCAGGAAGTTTTTTTCCCCTACACCTAGGTCAGTGGTTTTGTAGCCCTAAATTGACAGTAACTGCAGCCTTTTGTTCCACTGCAAGCTACAGTAAGTTCTACAACCGAAACGACAAAATGGGTCGTGTGTCAGTACCACCCATTACGACACATATGTACACTACTGGTCAAAAGTTTTAGAACACACCAACTTTTCCAGAATTTAATTGAAAATTATGCAGTTTAATGTCTCAGTGTACTCTGAAATTATTGCATTATTGAGCATGATAGTGTTTTGAAAGTAAAAAAAAAGATTCAAAATCACATTTTATGTTGGACTAAAGGACTAAAAAAGACACAAAATGACAAAAAAAGACACCAAAAGACACAAAATGACTAAAAAAAGACACAAAATGACCAAAAAAAGACACAAAATGACTTACAAAGACATGAAAAGAATTAAAAAATGGACAAAATAGCCCAAGACTCCATAGAGTTAAGTTGTTAACCCATTTCTTGTTCCCTGAAAAAGGCCTACTTGTATAATTCTGAAATGTACATTTTTTTCAGTTTTGGTTAAGCTTACCTTTTTTTATTTACCTTTGGCAGTTCACCACTTTTGACTTGAACTGCTTGAATTTCAATAAAAAACTGGAAAAATTGGGGTGTTCTAAAACTTTTGACCGGTAGTGTATGTATCACGGCGCATTCTAAAATTTATTAAGATAAGATTATACATAAATGTAAGGTTTAAAAAAGGTTGTAAAAAAAGGCTGCAGTTTCTGTGAATTTATGTTGTGAACAAGATCTCCAACCTAAACATTGTAAAATGTTTTTTTGGTGAATTTAGGCTACAAAACCACTGACCTAGGTTTTAGGGCAAAAAACTCTTAAAAGACAGTTTAAACAGTAAATAAATTATGTAAATGCTGGAAGTGATACGTAATACGTAAGTATAGCTCATATTTCACTGCCTGCACAGTGTACACACTATGTCTAAGGTTACAGTAAAGATACTGATCTATGAAACTAGAAGGTATAGGTACCAAACATGTCATGATGTCTTCTGGAAGTGGATGAAAAAACTGCAGTTATTTCATGCAGTAGAAATGTATTACGCCGGGATTCCACTGGATGCGTAACGACTCCGACAGGGGTCTGTCCGCAACGGCTGCGTATCTACGCAGTCCGTCAACACCCACCGGATCCGTCTGTGTCGGAGCTGTTGCGGACAGCAGAGTCCCGAGGACGCACGAGATCTCGCGAATTCACGCCTAATCAATTGATATAACTGGAAGATAATCAACATCTCCTCCTTAATGACTGGAGACAAATCCAGCGACTCCGTCTCAACGAGCGTTAACGAGGTCGGCCGGCTTGTTAACGAGCCGGCCGACCCCGAGGTATTTTATTTTGAAAATATACCGGTGTTTTATTTTGTGTCTGTGCAAGACTTCCTGTCCCGAACGATCTGCTCTGTGCTGAATTTATGCGTCGTGCTCCGTCGTCCGACAAAAATAGAAGCTCTGCGCAAGTGTTGCGAGGGCTGTCGGATGGCCCTGCGTTGTCGGACTCATTACGCAGCGGATCTGCAGTCGGTGGAATCTCACACATTGATTATAATGGGTGCGTAACGGCTCCGACGACGGATCTGCAGCCGTTACGCATCCAGTGGAATACAGGCGTTATTCTCACCTGTTGTATGTGAATGTTTCTGCACACTGGGAGCCCTAAACCGGGGGCTGTAAGTTCAATAAATTGCGTATGACTGGAAAGCTGAGAGTCTTGTGCATTCAATGAGCCCGAATGTCCATTTTTAAAGGGGTGCCATGACCTCTGACCTCAAAATATCTCAATTAAATGATACCCACAAGTCTCCTCTTTAGAGACATGACCACTTTATGCTGATACCATACATACAATCATAAACTACAGACCTAGAGCACTGAATGGCTTTCCACACTATACTACTATACTTGGGGGTTTAGGTGCCTTGCTCAAAGGCAATTCAGTTCTTGACCTGTCCATCCTGGGATTTAAACCGGCAACAATCCTGATTCCTAACCTCTAGGCCACGGACTGTAAATAATGAGGTTTCTCAGCACTCAACACAACACAAGTGCTCGCCACACAATCACACTAAATACAGAAATCTACAAAAACATTTTTGAAACCAAATCACAGCATGATTTTTCTATGGTGTTCCTCAAGGTCTTGTGGCATTTTTCAAGTGATTTTTGACCATTTTTATCAACTCTTGAGTGGTCACAAAGGGGTTGATTTAGCACCAAATGACATCAACCCAAAAATTGCTGTAGAAACAACATGTTTGTGTTCTCCTACATGTTAATGAGCAGACAATAAATAGTAGGATTTAACGACCCTTTGCACATCACGAGTGAGGCTGGTGATAATGTGACGAAACAAAGAGGAAACAGGTTTGTCTGTAAATATAAACACAAGTTAGACACAAGACGTTAACTCAGGTGTAAAGAGGGACGTGGCAGCTGCTTCTCGTTTGCATCTCCAGCAGCTTCATTACACTGATCGCCTCTCACTTCTTCTCTTCTTCTATGGAACAACACAGAAACACAGAGGGCAGACGAGAGCCAAGGGAAGTGAAAATTAGCTCATCTTGAGGTGTAAACTCCTACTGATTACCGGTGCATTGTTTGAATCAGACAATCAGGCTTCTGTTAACACACACACTCACACACAAATACACACACAGGAGACTGACTAGCTGGCAGATTTTTGTCACTAATAACGGTTTAGTGGTGAGAGGTCCTGGAGAGGAGGTGAAGACTGACACTCCAACCATCCCTCCTTCTCTTTTTCGCTGGCAGCTCTCATCTGCCATGTTGGAGGGAGCGCTGCCATCACTTGGCACCTTATTTATTTTAATTATTTTGATTCCCGCTCTCCATCTCTGGCATCCCTGGCTCTGGGAATCGCTGATGGCTGACACTCATTTGTCAATCTCGCCGCGGCTGCCTGCCAATTATAAAATGAAAAGTTTTGGCGAGGCCATTAGAAGCAGCTCTGGCTGTTTCACTGAGTGTTAACAGGCGAGAGCGGCTTGTCGCTGCCTCCTCCTGCCCTCTCTTTTCTCTGCAGTGTAATGTGGGCTCGACGCCACTCGCCAGCTATCAGGTGAGCATTTGCTCCCTGTGTTTGATGTCCCCTCTTTGTTGCTGTACAGTTATCAGCGCTCCAACTCTGTGCTGCCAGATTTAGAAACTTCAGCATCTCCTTCCGCGCCTCCTGTCGTCTTTTCAGATTGCATCACGCTGGTTTCTCTACATCAGCACAACAAAATATACAGGACACGCCGGACAGTTTCTCAAAAAATGTGTAAGATAATAACAAGTCAGGAGTGACTGGCTCTGCTGATTTGGCTCATTTCAATGTACAATATGTGGCAGTGACAGTGAAGCAGGGTGACAGGTTTTGACAAAATGAACAAAAACTCAGTCGAGCAACAATTTAAATGACTGCACCACTTATTTTACACAGTTAAGCTCATTTACTGCAAATCATATGTAGTTTGCATTAATACTGACATGGACGGATTAACCTGTTAGGGGCCCCTCGGGCTAAAATGAGCTGCTAGGCTCCTATTAATGCATGCATCTCGCCCTGCCTGTGCTGGAATATTACATGATCCCAGGTTTGTTATGTACACTGTAATAAATTATTCTGTAGTCATTTCATTTTACTTAATATATTTGATAAAATGTATTAAATATAAATGCGTCCCTGATTTTGAGGCAGTTGTTTAAGTAACTTTAATATAAACATGTTTGAGATAGAATCTACTTATTTCGATCACATTAAATATAAGCTTTATGTGTATGTAATTCCAAATCAAGAGAATTTTGAATGAATCCAACACAATAGAATTAGTCAGTTTTTGTTATTAACTCAACTTGTAACTTAATTTGATTTAATTAATAATATTGACCTCAATTTTATTGTGTAGCTATTGTTCATCTTTTTTTTTTTTACAGTGTAGTAATATGATTTAGCCCAATGTTTTTCAAAAATATGCCCAAACAATGGAGGTTATAAAACTGGATTTTACTTTTTTAGATTTTACCATTTCATGTCAGGTTCTTGAGACCCTCCTGAAGGTCTGCAACATGTTATTGGACGAGAGTGCATTTTCCATTTCAGTGGCTTTGTGTATGATCTTGTTTCGAGACTATCGTGCAACTGATAAAAAAAAGATAGTTTAAAAAGTCAAATAAATGCACATAAATGTATATTAAGGTGTTACGACGACGATGCGAGCACTGAAACTGACTATGTCCTTTTTTTCACTAAGGCAGTTATAGGGCCATTGCCTAATCTTGAACCAGTTCTTCGCTTTACGATAGCCAAAGAACCGTCTCTCGGCCAGGAAAACTGGTTCCACTGGTTCTTTTTTGGTCTTGAACCATGAACCACTTACGTCAGAGGCTGGGGCGGGATTATTACCAACAAGACCAACTAAAATGTGTATCATTCCTTTTATTTTATATTATTTGTTTAACTGCAATGTGATTGATGTTGACTAGCATTAGCGGGCTAACGAGCTAAGCTTACAAAAAAGGCTAATACAACATCTTACGTTCAGTAATAAGAACGTAGTTGCCATCCATAACGATCAAGAGCAAATCCCTGCAGCCAGTAAATGGTGAAAAAAAATGAAACCACAACAATAGAGGCTGGTAGAGCAGAACAATAATGCTCATGTTTTCATATGGTGAATTATATAATCACACGGTCATCTGTTAAAAATTGTCATAATGTTTAGTTGTCCACATATTTTTGGTCATGCAGTGTATCATACAGGATCACATGTCATATCATACCAATTAAAGGATTTGTAAATAAGCAACAACATGCACAAGCAGCAGTATGTTCCCTTAAAGCCTCTTAGCTGCAGCTTTCTGCTGAACTCTGACAGAATCACACTGCGGCTGCAGCACAAGAGCAGAATTATATTTTGTTGAGAAAACACAATTCATTTTCCGTTGTGTTGCCAAAGTCGAGCTTGTTAATTAGAGGGAAGCTTGTCTGAAGGATTAACAACAAGCTCTGCTGTTCATTTCAGAGCCCGCCGCATCACACACCTGCACTGATGGATTATGGGTAAGCACTTTTGTTTGTAGGTTGCATTTTGTGATGAGACGTTTGATCCGGGCAAAAGTGTCAAGTCAGGCAGAAAAGCAGACTAACAAGAAGCCTGCTTTCCTCTGGGTATAAAAGCACTGGTTTACTGTTGTTTCCCTGCAAACGCTCGGCCTCCTTTCATCAGCATATTTTAACAGTCATACAGTAAAGAACAAAAAGAAGACAAATTGGGGTTTGGAAGGACCAGAGACAACAGAATTTCTCTTGAATTAGCAGCGAGCGAGGCAAAGCTCAGAGCTTAACAGCTCTGTTTCTGCAGCATGAATGTTTCCCACAAAGCAGCGGCTGCTCTCCGCTTCCTCACAGAATAATTGGATGGAAAATGAAACGACGCCTTTAAGCGGATGTTCCTTTTGTTCCTTTTGTTTTAACTGCTCGCAGTAAATATACATACTCATATACGCTGTATTAATGTCACAGCTGTAGTGATCCAAAAGCAGTTAGTTCCAACCAGCAGCCCCGTCCCTGCTGTCAGAGGTCGTTAACAGTGTGTGTGCATGTGTGTGTGTGTGTGTGTGTGTGTGTGTGTGTGTGTGTGTTTGGATCAATGGCAGTGTGATGGTGAGCTATACGAGCCACACTGGCTAATTAAGGCTTCTCAGGCTAGCTGAGCCACTTCTGGCCCTGATCAGCCACAGGGAGTGACACACACACACAAGTGCGCGTACACACACACACACACACACACACTCACACACAGGGCTGATTTAAGTGTAATCACTTTGTCCTGTGAAGTAAAGACATGCATATTATCTTACATCTTGAGTGGGCCTTGAACGTGACCTCCTCAGATATCTGCATGAAAAATAATATATTTTTTCTGCATTTCATTTTAAAGAGCAAAATTCAGTATGCTGTTTGATTGTGAGTATAATGATCATGATGAACACAATGCAAGAGATGCTGGAAGGGAACCATCATGAAGGTTATTTGCTCCACCTGTTGTTTTTCTCTCAAAGCATGAATCTGTTTTTGAGTCTGGTGAGAAAAAAACAAACAAACATTAATTTTCCATAGATGCATGGATTACAAAGTGTCTCTTGCATCACTGAAAAAAATCACACACAACAGTGATGTCAAATCAAAGTGACAGAAGAGCGGAGTGGACTCAAAGCTGCTGCTAACAGAGAGGTATGCAGGACAATGTGGAGGAGAACAATAGAAATAAAGTGTTTGAAGGGCGAAATTATGGACTTCAAATTCTCATGCTTCCGTGTTAAAAAGCTGCTTCACTTGTTATTTAGGTTGTTACAACTGCAAACCCACACAGAAAGGCAAGTGATGTCCAGACACAAATCTAATCATGTGTATTTAGTTTAACTTTAAATTATATTGCAGGAACTTTTCTGCCCTAACCTTAGAGAAGTAGTTTTGTAGCCGAAACTGAAAATGAAATATTGACCGGCCATTGAATGAGCTGATACCATTTGGACGGTAGAGTAGGCCTTTACCTGCCCATATTGCAACCTGCAAAGATTATGCAACTATTTTGAAATTTTTTTGTTTGTTTGTTGTGTAAATACATTTGTATGGTTTTCCTTAAATGCAAACAAACAAAAGCAATGCATGGACTTGTACAGAAAATAATCCCTCATAATCATCAATTACAGTAAAAATGTAACAGTCTCTATGTTTAGGAGAATTTTTTTAAGTTAAAAAAATATATAGTTGGATGCTAGAGAACATTTGTGAGGCAATTTTGTTTGTCAAACTTGCTTGAATGATTTAAAAAAAAAAAAAGGTCTTGAGAGTATATTATTTTCTATTTCAGTTAATATCTGTGCCCAAAAAAATTCGAACTATTTCCTGTTATTAATTGATCACATTTGAAGGGCCTTGGTGCAGGTCATCACTTCTCATTTCACATTTATCCATCAAACAAAAAATACTTTCATTAATCAGCTTCAGTTGTGTATCATGAAACACACGACAAAAAAAAGACTTGCATCACAAAAATCGGACTTTTACTGCTACTTCTCAACTGAAACACACCTGAGCACAATTCATGTGTTGGTCAGAAGTCTGAATCAAGTGAATCAGCTGCTCTCACTTTGTTAATACTCTGTCTTAAAATTCTGCTCATACATCATTCCCCCCTGCTGTCCACTCAAATAAAAGCAAAATGCCTCGCAGGTCAAAATATGTAACTGCAAATTAAAAGCCCCAAAGCAACAATATCTTCGGGCTGTATTTAAAACTCCCTGACACATGCATAGTCTTTTAATATGATTAGCGAGTCAGTACCTGGAAATAACTCGCTGCACTTTTCTTCACCTCAGCATGACGCCATGTGTGTTTTTATCCATAATTAAAATGAATCTGTTGATTGGGAATTGCATGAATAACTGGCCTGAAGGGGGCACTAACATCTGTTGTTGTTCTCTTTTTTTTAATTTTAGTTTTGATAAAACCAGTAGACAGGCTGCTCCTTTCATCTCAGTCCCAGCATATAAAATGTTTCTGACTCACAGAGGAAACTCCATTTGCAGCTTGAATGAAGAAGACACGCTCGCTCCTGATTGGCTTTGACGGGGGACTTCATCAATAGCGAAAGAACGACATGTTTTGCTGTTGCTTTGTTGTCATATTTCACCTGTTTACTTTTCCCTCATTTCCAGTTTGACAGGAGCCGCTCGTCTCTGCTGCTGCCTGTCACATCCGCTCACGAGATGTTGGGAAGCTGATTGGCAGCCGATGAATGTGGAGGAAACATTCACAGAGGAAACATTTCACTTGAAATAAGAAATCCAGACACGCTTCAGGTGCGACTAAACACACGGGGCAGGACAGCAGGAGCCATCTAAAGTCCTTTTGGTTGTGTTGTTGGTAATAGTTCCCACTATAGTACTCTAAAAATAAATAAATCTGGTCAACTTTCTTTTGTATACTTTCTCATTTGCGTTTTCTTTCCACTCTTTTTATTCTATGCACTGTGAATCTACTTATTCAGACAAATCTAATGATTACATGTGGATAATTGTCTCCTATGACTTTTAAAAGTTAAAAACTCATTAAAATGTCTTTAAAGTTCTGGGTTACAAAACCCAAAATAGGCTTCATCTTATTTCATGAACATCTTTGTGGGAATGCATGATTTTCACTTAACAACAATTTAATTTAATATTGTGTTGTCAAGTATACACTTATTGTTTGGTTTTATATGGTAGTCATTAAATGATTGGAACACGGATAGTATGCTTTATCTATTCATGATGTAAACATCATGAATAGATAAAGCATACTATCCGTGTGTTGAAAACCTTAAAGCTGGGGACACACTACAAGATTTTTTGCAGATTTTACCCACGATTACCAGTTGGAAAAGTCTACAGCAGTCTGCATGAGTTGGGGACGGTCAAAAATGTGTTAGTGTGTGAGGGGAAAAAACAGACCCAATGACCGTCGCAGTCAATCAACAGGAAGTTAACGTTTTTTCTTCTTGATGTTTTATTCCCAGCAGATAGCTGCACAGACAGCGAATAACGTCCATGTTTGTTTACTTCTTCCTCCTCCTCTTCTTCTTCTTAAAATTTTATTGACAAACGACAAATTGGTGCATTACGGCCACCAAATGGTCTGTTTGTTTACACTTTAAACTGTTGCCCTCGCAAGAGTTTGCTTAACAGACTGCATGATGTGTCAAACCGACTAAAGCAACTGAATGCTTTAGTCGGTTTGACACATCATGCAGTCTGTGATCACCAGTTGTTCAGTGTGTGATCCCCTTTCAGTCTTTCAGAATGCATACAAAAATCTGCTAAAAACATCATGTATTGTGTACTGCAAGTCTTTTCAAAACCTATAAAGACTGAAAGTTGTGAAGTGTTTCCCCAACTTTAGACATAAAGGTAATAAACTTAACTTTAAATAGCTTGACAGCTTTTTTGTTTTTCTTGCAAAGTGCCCTATTGTCATGCAAATGAGTGCAACAATGGAAAGACCCAAATGCAGATTGTCCCGGAAGACTTTGCTGATTTATTTAAGAAGTGGAGATGATGACATGATAAAGGTTTATGTTAAGCTGGTTGGAAAAGAGGGCACAGAGCCAGACAATGTGCAGAAACTTGGCAGTTATACCCTGCAGGACTGATAAGTCGAAGAGGTGAGAGGTGAACAGGTGAGAGTCAAGTTACTGGGAAAGGTGGTAGAGGCTGAGGACATCTGGTGGATGGGTGTAGAATCACCCAGACATTAATGGAAACAGACATCACGAACCCATAACATGTAATGATTTGTGTAGATAAAGTTTATAGGGAGCCTAATTTCTTCTAAAAATAACAATATATGAGGAAAAGTTAGGGCTTGCAGTGAGTTCCTTAATTCTGTCAATAAAAATATGAGAAAACTATGTAAACAATGAGTTCAAAGAGTTCACGAATGGCTCTAAAATGGGTTTATGACTGTTTGGAAAACTGTTATTTCTCTTTGCATCACAGATCTGTTTGGTTTTTAATGAGTCATCTGCTGTAAATGAAACAAAAGCATCGTAAAAGCTGTAAAATTCTAAACAACACAATGAAAGAAAAAATAAAGAAAGAAAATGCAGCCCAAAGCTCGAATGATTGAACTAATCAATACACCTCGCTGATTGAATTGTAATTGCATAATGCAACAGTGTAAACACACCCAGGACACATTGAGGATGGACTCTAATTTAATCAGACAAACTCCCTCCAGAGGTCAGAGACACATTTGGCCTTATTAAGAACAAAGTGTAAATGTAACTGGTCCTCAGTCTGCAGGTAGAAGCTGTGATAATGAGATTAAAGAAGAGCAAACAGACAGCAGGCGACTCAGACAGAGGCACAATAAAGGGATGTGTTTACTCTTCATTGCAAATACCACAGATATAATATAGACTGCAGGGAATCACTGCGTCTGGCTGCTGCTACTGCCAAGACGTAGTTGACATCGAGTCGTTTTTACATTACTGATTGTGAATAAATTAAACTGTTTGTACAAGCTACTCATCCCTAGTCAAAGCCGCCACAATCCATTAAAAAAGAACAGTTATTTTACTTTGTAGAACACCGGAGTTGCTTGTCTACCGATGCCTTTATCTGATTTTTTTTTTTTTTTTTTTGGTGGTGGAGACCAAAGCAGAGCTAAAAGAGAGGGAGTATTGCATTCAAGTTCATTGGGTGGACACAAACACAACAAAGATTACGAAAACTTTATTATCCACTGAGTGGAAATTCCTCTTGAAATTCCTCTCTCTCACCATAGTCTTGTCTCAAAACAACAGAACAAATAGTGACACAATAAAGAAAACATTTGAAGATAGAAAAATATAAAATAGCAATTACTGTACTTCACACATTACCCATTCAAGTACATAATTTCATATAAGCACACCACATACAGTACCTTATTCAGAGAACCTGCTGTGCAGGGAAACCCTCAGCAAAGGAAAAAACAGGAGTAAACAGGGTAAATAGCTACCGTATTCTGGTCTTATTCATTGCGCTGACAGATTCTGCAACAAAGGACTTTTTGTAGAGGTTCTTCCTTGCCATCGGTAGCCTACACCGCTTACCCGAAGGCAAAGGCTCATATCTGCTGTACATGGGATGAGAGGAGTCATTAATTATCGTCTCAGCTTTACTCCTAATTAATTCATCATAAAGACAGCTCAAAGGTTTCTGTGGCTTCCCTAAAATCTTAGAGGCCATGTTCCCTATTTTCTGCAGTTTGTTTCTCCGTTCAATATTCAGGTTTCCGTACCAAATGATCATATTAAATGATAAAATACTTTCCACCAGGCTCTTATACACTGTTTCTGTCCAAAAACTAGCAAGTGGAGGCGTTTTAAACATTTTTTAAAAACCTGATCCGTATTGATTTGAAAGGTAAGACTACTGTTGATGTATGTGCCCAAATATTTAAAATCATCGACCATTTCAACCATTTGTCCATCTATATTTACTGGCCTCATAATATTTTTGTTATTCTGTGACTAGCTCCTTGGTGTTCAGCCAGCTCCTTGGAAATTAATGTTCTTAAAACCATTTTTGAAAGCTCAGATAGGATGATTCTGTCTCTCTGTGTCTGCTGGATGTGTAAATAGGCACCTGTTTGCAACCAATCCAGCAACTGGCTGCTATTTTTCTCCACCAATACAAACAACAAAAACATAGGCAACCAGCAACTCCTGTGTTCTGTGAGGATAAAATTGCAGTCGTGCAGTTTTATGCTTTATGCTTAGCTCACTAACTGCAGGCTGAAGAGTTGATGCTCAAAGATGAAAGGCATTGAACCTCTCACCATTCTTCTGGCAAAAATAGCAAGTTCGAATATTTCCTAAAATGTAGGAAAAAACACTCCACGATTTTGGTTTGGACTGAATTATCTGCCAAATATTTGATGGACTGAAATTTAATTTTGTCAACATTTATTGTTACCAGGGGATGTAACCTCAGAGCTCCTCATAATATATCCAATAGGTCAAAATTTTAGATTTTGTGACAAAAAACCTGATTATCTAATGGCATTCCCATCAGCTTCAATAAGTCTTTCCTATGATTCACAATTGTACTTTACAACAGCTCACCAGTCTGTAGCAGATAATCTCACCACTAAGTTACTGTGTATATATATTTAATGTTAATATATGTCATTACTCTCTGCAAAAGGCCATTTATTGCACAGCTCATATGTATATAGGGGTAAATGTCATTTTGTTTAATCTTCTCTTTTGTACAGGTAGTTATTAATATTACATTTTAATATTGCAGATACCTCTATTTATTTTATATTACTCCATCTTTTTGCGTCTTATAATCTTATACTGCCTATGTCTGTCTATTGCTGTTTTATGCTGCTATAACACAACAATTTCCCTTACAGGATTAATAAAGCATCCATTCATCCATCCATCCATCCAACCAACCAACCAACCAACCAACCAACCAACCAACCAACCAACCAACCATCCATCCATCCATCCATCCATCCATCCATCCATCCATCCATCCATCCATCCATCCAACCAACCAACCAACCAACCAACCAACCATCCATCCATCCATCCATCCATCCATCCATCCATCCATCCATCCATCCATCCATCCAACCAACCAACCAACCAACCAACCAACCAACCATCCATCCATCCATCCATCCAACCAACCAACCACCCAACCAACCAACCAATCAGAAAGCTACCATCGTCATTGTGGAAGTACGTCTTCTAACTTTAACACTTTGGTTTGTTTTGTACATCAGTAGACGTAAAAGCTAATTTACTAAAAACTTGGATGTTAACAACACCTTACATTCTCCACACTCATGAGATAAAATGATCCCTACATGGCAGATGAACTCTCATACACTATGAATGTTATCTGATTCATAAAGCAGTGTGACAGTCAGCAGTGGAAAAGTGAAGTAAGTTTAAATGTCTGGCAGAGGAATCAGAGTCAGCTCCCCTCAGATGACAGCAGATATTTCTGTCTAATTACCGGACGTCTTTGACCATGATGCATGTTGAGTGTGTGCGATAGGACATAATGAAAGCACAGACTGTCCCTCCGCTGCCAATGTAATCCCACTAAATGTATGAAAATAGAAGCTCAGCTATTGTTGGAGTCAGCGTGCTGCCTCAGCATATACATCCTCTGACACCATTTGGAAGAGGTGCACCCTGGGATATTCTCTCGCTGGGACAAAATCCATCTCGATCCATCTCCCCTCTGGCACAGCGAGAGGAAGTTTGATTGATTTATCAGGCCTGCGTCTCCCCAGCCTCCCTTTAATGAGACAGTAATAGCCCACGGTCGGCCGGCACTCCAGAGACGAATGTGAAGGAGAGGCGAGCAGCAGAGAACAGAAATGTGGACAGAATATGTAACCCGAGGTACAATCAATCCAACACACACACAGATGGAGAGTGAGGGGAAGAAAATGAGAGAGATGGCCAGAGAGAAGACTGACTCTGTGTGTGCGTGTGTGTGTGTGTGTGTGTGTGTGTGTTTGCAGCAAGTAGAAAAGTAAAAGAAGCTGTGTGGACAGTAAAGAGACAAACATCACAAGTAGGGAAGAGAAAGAAGCACAAACTGAAGTTATTTCTGTTCGCAAAGTATTAATATGTTTAATTATATCATTGAAATGAAACCAAACCCACATCATTGTCAACACTGACATTCATTATACTGATGAAAATAAGTCCTCATACTTGCAGACTTTTGATGATGGGTTTGTTTTTCAGCTCCAATTAAGCGAAACCTTCATGTTCCTGCATACAATTGTATTTTAGACTTTGTGGCACTTTGTGGCGTTTTCCTGTTTCAACGTGACAATCCTGCACGGCCCAAAAGTAGGTCCCGAAAGATCCCAGATCCTGACTGGTCTGAACAGAACCCTGACACCAACTGCAATCTGTAATTACACCTTTTTTGTCTAGTATAAAGTTTAAATTTTGGTCTGTTGTTGGCGCTAGAGGAAGGGTTTGGAATTTACCAAAATATAAACCAACAGGATACTCCAAAATCAAAAGGGTTCATCCTCTGGGGAGCATAGTGTGCCTATAGACCAATTTTTTTTTTCCTTTATTACATTGACAATGCACGCACATGCAGGTTGCAAAAAATAAGACCAATAAGAACACTGTGATCTCTATGAAAACTAGTGCGCAAAAACGACTTTGTCACTGGACTTTTTCTTTTTTTTACTGTTGAAATGTCACTCTGAGAGAGGCAAGAATAAAAATAAAGACTTTTATTAGTAGCTTTTTGGTTTTGGCAGGCCACTGCACAGCACGACAGGTTAAAAACAGATTACAGCTCTTCCTGTGATTAATGTTTTCTCATGAATTAAGCTGACTTCTGATTCTTTCTGCAACCGGCAGGCATGCACAATCACGTGTGATGCTAGAGGGACGTGTTCTCATAAGGTTTTTCCCTGATGAAGGCCCTGTGATGAAGACCAGGTGTGGGTCCAAATCATATTCCCGATAGCTCAAGAGGAAGATATTTTAGCAACTGCTAGGTAAAAAACTGACTAACCGAGTGTTCAGATTTGGCAGCTTTAGCAGCAGCTAACTGTTAGCGAGGAACTAAAATAACCCGAGTACAAGCAGCATACGCAGAGAAGAAGAACGGATCAGACGCAGAGAGCTGCCTCGGAGCGAGCAGCAGACAGACAGAGGCAGCAGGTAGAGCAGGCGTCTGCTGATTGCCAGCAGCAGTCGGTCACTGCAGCCTTTAATTAAAGTCACTCTCCTGGGCTCTTAAGCAACAGCTTGCAATTTCCACAGACAACAGCAGCATGGAGGCGAGCCCGGATGACCTGTAATTGTCTGTGGGTGAGGGGGCGGAGGAGGTGGGGATGGCAGCATCCCTGCCAACCTGTGATTTTCATGGGAATTAATGACACAGCGGTGGCGACATCATTTCCTTGACACTCTCCGCCGAGGGGGAAAGGTGAGGTGCTGACCTTTGTGTTGATTCCCCCGCTCCTGCTGTCCATCTCCATTTTAAAAAATATGAAATGTTACAGAGCAGGAGACGGAACAAACGGCCCCGGGTGTTAAAATGCAGCATGTAAGCAAGAACAGTCGTCATTTTGCATCACGGACGGCCGTTTGTTGTGTCGTCAGAAGTCCCTGTGGGAACGGGCTTTTTGGAAAAGGTCAACATAAAAAGGGCGTGTTGAACAGAAAAGACCTGCTGCAGTTTGTTCCCAGGGGTCACACATCCATCCAGCAGCAGCAGCAAGCTTTCAATGTTTTGATGTTCCACTTGCTTTTAATATTGTTCTCTGTGAACAAAACACAAACCAGCTCCTCAAGAGACTGCCTCTCTGGAGACAATGATTTATATGTTCGAGGTAAATAACATTTTGATTAAAAAAGGCAACAGAAAGTGAGAAGAGGAGCTACACATACGCATGCAGATTGAGAGCCTCGGGGTCCACATACCATGGTGATCTGTGCTGCTATTGCAGGTGGTTCAGGAAGTCTCCCAACAAATATGTGCATAGATATTTATTTGTGACTGTCCTCTGCAATAAACAACCGCATATGATGTTTGTAAAGCAGCTTTTTCTGACCCATATTTATGTTAAAGTTAGGATATGGAGTATAAACAACAAAAAGGTCCACTTAAAGCAGGCAGAAAGGGTGGAAGATGGGTACAGTAAAGACAGGACTTGAATTTAAGAGACTGGTATTTGTGTCCCCTGTGAGACTAATAGTCAACACTGTTATTTTGAGTAATTTAAGTACATGATTAAACTTCTGTGTAGCTACATCACCTTTTATGCCACCTACATAACTACTGTAGCTACCTCATGTGCCGCAGTAATTTTTTTACCCCAAACTATCTTTTCTTAAGCTTAATTATGTTGCTTTGTTGCCTAAACCACGTGTTTAAATCAGTGACTGTTACATTTAGATATGAGGATGTGTTGATCTCCTGCTACCAGTAGGGGGCGCTAAATTAGGAAATGCTCCTGTGGGTCGTACTAAAGAGTATGAACAAACAACCTATGGTTTGGAAGACTTCTTGGTTTGCTCCACAGACTGTATAATAAAGATGGACATCATGACAGCTCCCCACCAGTGAGGCTTCTGTATCCCCTAGTGGCGGGTTTCATAGGTCAAATAAATGTTTCTGGCTTTTTAGTTTGCTCTTATCATGCTGATGTTTGTTTAATAGTTCATTTTTCTGATCATTTTGATTTTTTTTTATTCTATAAATGGTGCTGTGACACGATGATTGACAGCTGTAGGTGACTCCTGATTGGCAGGTAGGCTCCACTTTTTGTCACTACTGGTTCTGCGTGACGTCACCAGAACAAGATGCCTCACATTTATGCGAACAGGTCGTCTCTGCTGGGACATCAAGAAAAGATAAAGATGAAACGTATAAATACACGCACAGTGCTTTTTGATTGCAATGTGATCAAATC
This sequence comes from Centropristis striata, assembly GCF_030273125.1. Classification (NCBI taxonomy): domain Eukaryota; kingdom Metazoa; phylum Chordata; class Actinopteri; order Perciformes; family Serranidae; genus Centropristis; species Centropristis striata. Next base: position 8,004,737 of record NC_081528.1, on the reverse strand, counting down.
AACCAGACCACATCTGGGGTACAACAGATAAAAAAAACCTGAGCACCAGGGCGTGGTCTGTTAGGTGGTTGGTTGAATTGGTGTAATGCACATCTGAAAGAAGCAACTGAACCGCTGCACAGCCACTGGATGGACTGCAACGTGATTCAGACTGTGTGTTAACCCCTTAACCTCAGTCCTCCTTCAACTGTAGACTGGAAGCAAGTTGTTTGGGCGCCAAATAAAGGTATAGTTCAACATTTTGAGGAAAACACTTTTCCGCTTACTTGGCAGCAGCCAGTTAGCTTAGCATCACATGCAGAACAAAGGGGTTTTACAGGGGTTATGTGCATGGTAATTTGGGTGTGTCATATTTAGCTGTATTCCATAGGATTGCATGACTTAAATTGTTTATTTGTTTTGTTTATTTACAGGAGTACTCAAAAATGTGCAGCAGTCAGAGGGAGTCTCACTGAAGAGAAAGTGAATCCCTGATTATTCTGTTTTTCTCCCCTCTTTTTCAAGACGTCTCAGTGACTAAAATCTTGTTTAGTGTCGTGCGCCTGCAGAGCACAGCTGTTGCATCATGTTGAAGAGCAGCTTACAGCACATTACAAGCAGGACAGGACTGAGTCAGCGAGCTGCAGCCCGCTGTCCTGCTGCCTGCTTGTACCCAGGGACCTCATTAGTCCGATCGGGCTGCTCCGTGGTCACCGGTGGCTCCTTTGAGGGCGCGCAGACAGCCACGGGGACCAGCTTCTCGGTCGCTGAGGGTTCGACGCTGAAAGGCCAGAGCAGCGACCTGAGACTCCAAATAGGATGGCTGTTTCGCCGGGGGAAATCAGGGTGAGGGAGGGTGGCACGTCGACGTGCTCCGACACTTGTTTGGAGTTCAGAAGGTAACAGCAGGTAGACGCACGCCAGCGGCTGCACCTCACATTCCAGAGTTTAATGCACTCAGAGTTTGTTTGTAAAGAAAAGTTTCCTCTGAGAGCAAATGTTTCATCTTCAGAGTTGAATTGTTGAGCTGATAACTGATGTGTTTTAAGTCTAACACACCTTGAGGTACAATACTTTGACTGGGAGCCTTACCTTCACCTCCAGGAATACAAAAGACTGCGGCTCATCTCTTATTTCACAGATTCAGAGTGAACATTTGACATCACTAAGTGCTAAAACGATGCACTGGTAACAGAGTTTTACCAGAAGAAACATTTAGGCTTGTACAGTCAAACATATTCAGAGCATGCACTGTAAAATAAAATAACACTATTGAGTAGCTTTCTGTTTTAATCCATAGAGGGGATTAAATAGGGTTTTATTTTTGTATTGCTTGTTATCTCAAAAAAACAACAACAAGAAAATGGTTGTATATGTCCAGATGAGAGATAATTCTGCCACTGTGATATTCCAAATCGACATAGTCACAAAATACTGTTTGATATCTTCAGATTATGACATACTTAGAAACACAATCACAGAATTAAGATGATGATTATGATTATGAGCTAATTAACATGTAGTAATGAGTTTTAATATGTTGACAAGATCTTTAGATCTTTTTGCAACTAGTGGAGTTGCCCCCTGCTGGCCGTTGGATAGAATGCAGGTTAAAGACACTACTTATCAGCCTGGTGGTCGCATAATTAAGTATGATTTTAAGCTGTTTTGCATGATTTAAGATTGTTAGTTCCAATGAAGGGAAATCTTAATTCCAAAGCATACAATCACACTTAACCTTTTGTCTGTTTTTGAATCCTTTTCATTCTGCCTGAAAATAACACTTAAAAGGTGTTTATCATGCCATGTTGGTATCATCTTTGTCAGCATAACCTAACATAAATGACCTGATATTTTTTGTTCACTTTGACTTACTGGATCAACATTATGAATCCAAAAACACACAAAACCCCTAAAATCTGCTATTGAAAATGATGTGAATACAGAATGTAAAGCGTTGGTTACAAATCTAACATCTAAGAGGTAAAATGAGGAGAACATCTAGTATAGTATATTTTCATCTCAAATATATTTGACCTTATCTCCGGTTTTAATTGGACTATAATTATCAAACAAAAACTGGCATGGAGTTTGAAACTAGAACTTTAGAGGGAAGCTTATGGCAGGAAACACACTGCTGAAGGTTTTATGTTGTGACGTCATAATGAAGTCATGGGATCTGAGTAGAGATAGACCAATATATCGGCCAGCCGATATATATGTAGCAGCCGATATTTGCATTCTCTGGTGAGCTGCTGCTGATACCGGAAAAAAGAAAAACATCAAGCCGAGGACAACATACACATTGTTTGCTATCCAACTGTTAATATGTTTTGTTTGTTTTGTTAATAAATGTTTCTTTTTTGTTTAAATTGAGACTTCTGTAACTTTTGTTATCATTGTGTCATTTTTATCATGTAAATGGAGGGGGGAAAGGCAATATCGGCTTCAAGAATCGGCCCAAAAAAATCGGCAGCACATATCAGGAATCGATTAAGACTGATGTCAAAATAATCGGTATCGGCATTAAAAAACCTTTATCAGTCGACCACTAGATCTGAGCACTCTGGCACGATCTGCAACTCTGGATGGTTAAGACAGTAATGTTTGTGTTCGCAGTTTGTATTCGTCTCTGTCTTGTGTAAATGTGACACCCCTTTGCACAAAACCAACAATTATTCTCCCAGTTTGCAGTGGATGAAGTCCACTGACCTCAGCCCCTTCTGACACCTTTCCTGTGAACTGGAGCAGCGACTGTGAGCCAGACCTGATAACTTCAACATCAGTGTTGGACCTCATTAATGCTCTGCTGGCTGAATGTGAGAAAAACCCTGCAGCAGGTTCAACATCTGCTGCAAAGAATGAGAGTGGAGGCCAGCTAATGAACATGCATTAGAATCACATGCCCACATACTTTTGGCACCTTTGTGTCTGTTTTTATCTGATGTTGTGTGTGTACATGAACAGAAACAGAATGTTTAATGGTGCATAGTCACATTTATCCACAGTACGGACTTCTATATGTCTCCTGTCTGCAGCCTGTTACTGCTACATGCTGATGGTGATGTGAACACACTCCGCTCTGCAACGCTGCCGTCTGTTTCCTGGACTGTTTCCATGGTAATAATCAGCTGCTTTTGTTCATTCATACACAAAAGGCTGTTAGTGTTTCAGGATATGAAGATGCATGTGGACAAATTATGCTGCACTTATCTGTAAACTAAACAGGATATGAAGCAATATGTGCATGTGCAGGTGTGTTTGTTTAAAATTAATTTTCGCCAATATCGCGTGACCCCAATGTGACGCATGTTGCTGTGAAAGAAATCACTGGATCACGCTCGTGTTTGTGTTTTTTGTTGATGAATGACACAGCTAATTGCAGCTAAATGATCAATCAGTCGGTTTCATCTCTGCTTTTATTGTTGTTCACTGTGTGTGATTGTTGTGTGCAAAATTATCCAATCCGTGGTCTATTCTGTGAGCTCTTGTTTCACTAATAATTTGAGGATTTTTCTGTTGTTGTGACTAATTAATTTTAAATCAGTCACAAAGACAGATTAAAATCTATCAAGTAGATTTACAGGGAGGATCTCTTTATATCGAGAGCTTATTTAAAACTAAAGCTGTAATTGTCGAGGTGACAGACGTGCTTAATCACTCTTAATTTGACATTTTCTTTCCAAAGAAAAAGGAATGTAAAAAGATATCTCTGACAAGACAAGACATCTCTGAGTTCATCTGTAAATAAGCAGCTGCAATTAATCTGTAAACAGCAGTGATGTAACTTTGACAACAACTTAGACGTGATATTTAAAATTATGATGGAAGTATGAATATAAAGTGACAGTCACAATAACAGACAATACTGCTCTCATTAACAGAGCCAGGGAGATGGCATGGTATAAGAGTGGTTATATTATCAGTAGGCTGGATAATAACAGCTGTATGTTCACAGTTATGTGTAGGCTAAGTTAGGAGAACTCACAACTAAATTGAATTTACTGTAAATTGGCCTAACTTGGCAAAGTAACCCTGTCCTATATTAATTATTCTGTTAAATCTCAACAGGATAAATCTGAACAGCCAAAAAAGGACTTGGACAATTGAAAATGTAATATTGTTTGGGCTGTATCTGCATTCTTTAGGTTGTGTATAACCATGCACCTTGCTGCAGGACACAGCTGGAACAACTACAGCAGCAAGAAATTAAATAATAATTGGCAACTACATAATGAGCTAAGCCTACTCTTTGACACCTTTTCTTTTACAGGATGTCGGTGCGATCTGCAAGCATCATTTGATTATGGGAACTGAAAACCTCAATATGGAGACAAAAAGCTAAAAATGTAACTGGTTTTGACTACATTTAATGTGTTATTTTGTCTTAACAGCTATAACAAAATGAATGAATGAATGAAGGACTACTACTTTCTACTACTACTTACTTTCTTAAATTATACGTTTAGCTTTCAAATAAAGGGTTCCCTCCAATACAAAAGTTGCATGAATTAAAAAACAGATTGACTGAAATAGGTGTGTAAATTCGTGCCTTGTCACATTGTGAGAAACAAGGTTTAAACCAGACTGAAACATAAAAAACTAAGTCTAAACGTTCCGCACGGACATGACAAAAGTGACACGCGCGAACAGAAACGTGGCGGAACTGTCTTTTGGGATTTTGTTTCCGTCCGTCGGGAATTATTTGACACACAGCTGAAGTTAGCTCGACAGTTAGCCTGCCCCGGAGCAGGCTAGTTCAGTGGTGTAAGTTACCATGGTTACTGAGCGGGGAGTCACATAAGCCACTTTGATGGAACGCATCGCTCACTTAAATTAGCGAGGTTTATCATAATGAACCAGGCTTTTCCTCAATCACGTATGGAACACCCCCTTCCCTGTCTTATGTGTGTGTGTGTGTGTGTGTGTGTGTGTGTTTGTCTAGAGCTGGACTGAGCTGGAGTTTACCACTTACCTGAACACCTGCACACCATCAGCCATCTCCAATCAAGCCACTTGCCAACAATCAGCCACTTCCACTCTTCCCTGGATATAATGCTGCGTTCGATTGCACTTGGAACTCGGAAAGATCCGACCTCCGAGTGGGAAAAGTGCAATAGAATGGCCCTTCCGTTGGATTCCGACTCAGGAATTCGGGTAGGATCCAAGCAGCGGTAAACAGTCACTTTATCTTCAACATTTAGTCTGTTATGTGTCGTTTAATTTAGCATTTGTGTTACTAAAAGTGTAGAATTACTTTGTAGTGGTATTTGCACTCCCACTCTGTTAATTAAAGAGTTTGTGTGAGCGTAGTAGGGACGAAAAAGCTCAGTAAAAGTGTACAAAATATTATAGTTTTTCCCATATTAGGTAGCTGATGTACTTCCCCAGAATAATTTTTAATCGTCGAAAGACATCCAAACAAACATCAACTTTGCCATGTTTTTTGAGGTTGAGCAATGAAACGCATTTGCCTCGGAAGTCGGAATTTCCAACTCGGATCTTTCCGAATTCCGAGTGCAATCGAACGCAGCATAAGCCTGGTTCAGTTCACTACCCATCACCAGATTGTCAGCTTACCTTTGTGATAGTGTGATGTACTTCGGCTCTGTAGTTTTTGACTTGCTACACATTTTTCCCCTGCTAATCCTGACTGCGTTCTCTGTTTTCAGTTCCTGCCATTGCCTGCTCCCCCCCAGACTCAAACAACCACCTCTGCCCCGCTCCAGCTCCAGCTCCAGCTCCTGCCTATCCACAATCATTAAAGACATTGTTTTTGCAATTATTTTTTGGGTCCTGTTGTCTGCATTGTAGGTCCAGCTCTCGTCTACCACGACAATTTTAGATACATTTTTGTTTTAATGGCAAGAAATTAGACATTAGATGACAAAAAGTGCCTAATTTAGTAGTTTTGGCACATCCAGCATTCTTGTTTATTATTTTGTCATTTATATCATGTGATATGCCTAATCTATTATTTGTTTTGGCATTGTACAATAATTTGCAGCAGGCTGGTTCATCTTAGGTCAACACCAAACTCCTTTAATATTCATTATTATTCAATATTAATTGACTTTTTTATTTTAGCAATTAAAACTGCAATAACTGATTTTTTTTGCAGCAGGGGATCCCTTGTTAATAAAACACTATTGATTGTGGCTGCTTAAATCATAAATGGAAAAAATATTCAATGCATTATTTAAAAAGGCACATTAGTTGCAGCCCTGGTCTTGAATATAAACATTTTCTCCACCTGCAGGTTTGAATGCCGTCCACCTGCCGCGCGGCTCGGACTCACCTGACATTTGATCAGCTCCGCTACAAGTTGAGAATGTCAGAAATGTTTTCTTTGTTATTCCTCTCTCTTCAGTCAGCTCCTCATTTTCAATCTGTGGGTGTACAGTGTTTGTATTGCATCTACATTCCGCTCAGAGCGTGCGACCTCGGTGTCACTTCGTTTCTGACGAAGCAATCAGGTAAAAATGGGTCTGAAATGGCAGATTACTTCAGACGGAGCGCCGAGTGGAGAACGCAGGCGGACTGCAGGCAAATTGCCTCTTTTCGACACTTAAATAAAGGCGGGAGGTCAGGAGAGGCTGAGCGAGAGGCTTCACACACACACACACACACACACACACACACTGCCTCCTCGTCCTCCTCCGTCCCTCTGTCCTCCCTCTCTCTCAATGTCTCTCAATCCAATTCAATTAATCTGTATTGACACAGTGTTTTAATAAAACAAGACTGCAGCACAGTGTCTCAGTACCAGACTTCATTCAGATTCCACTTAGTTTTAAATCTGTGGTCCGTTCACGTTGACTGTGAGCACCCAAAGCACACAGGGAAAAAAAATTTGCTTGATTTTTGAGTGCGGTCATGATGGACACTTTGTCCCCACACTGCCAAGCACAAAGGAAATGGAAAAACTGCTCACTGTTAGAAGAAAAAAAGGACACATTGTGGACAGTGGTGAAACAGCTGCAGGGACAACACAGAAAACAATTAAAATACAAAAAAGAAATCTCAATTTTGCAAAATTTGCTTACTATTCCTTGTACACCTGAACATGTGCAAAGTGCATCAGAGGGCAAGTTAAAATGTCTATCATACAATGTTTTAGTCATTGGTTGATGAGGGTTTGATATCGTGTTTTGTACAGGCGGCAACCTCCGTGTCTGAGCTTGGAGGCAAACCAGGAAGTGCCTTAAGCTGCATTCTACCGAAAATTCCAGCAGGGGGTGCTGAGTTTGGCTGCAAAATGAGAAAACTTCTCACTTGATTTATTACCTCAGAAATTTCAAGTCTCAATTGCTTGTAAGAAATCTTCTTCAAGATGTTTTGATGTTAATAGTTCTAATAATGGCTCCATTTAGAAGAAAATAGAAGATAAAGAATCGTATGATTTGGGGCGTGGCTACCTTTGATTGACAGGTGGCTAACAAGGCGAGCCGTCAACAGGAGAGAAGCAGAGCAATGCGTATCCACTGCAACGTGTCAATAAAGTTATATGTAATGTTATGTAGATGGAAAAGAGGACGTTTACCGGTTTGATCTCATAACTTTGTCCCTTTCACTGTTTATTTGAACATTTTGTTCAGTAAAAATGTCTTGTTCAGCGTTTGGTTGGACTAACAGACACTCCAAGGAGTCACTGTTCAATTTTCTGAGGTCAGTAACGAACATTTTGTTTTTGTTTTTTGCTAGACAAAACTAACATCCCAGTTAATGCTCCAGTTAATGCTAACATGAATTAGCAGCGGCTTCTCTCAGTCAGGTTGAGGTGTAGAGAGGCTGTAGTCAGTGATTAGATCCCTCTCACTTTATCACTTTGCATAAAATCAACCAGCAGTAAGTGAGACACTTTGCAGGATTTTTTGTTTTCGAGCTTTACAAAAGTTTGATGAACATCTTAACACACATCTTGCATCACCCCGCTGGTGCAGAAACCAGTAAAACACAGTCATTATCTTTTTACTGACAGAACACCAGACTGGTTTCTGTTTTTTCCCCAGCTGGGTAGAGTAAGAACATGACTGATGTGCCCTTGAGCAAACAACTTAACTGCTCCAGTGAAGCTGCTCACTGGTTCCTGTGGACGGATCACTGTGGGAGGCAGCGGTGTTGTTGGATAGACAAGCATGTCGATGGTTTACCTTTTTAAAGGTGTAAAGGTTTGTAGTGAGGATGGCTCCAGTAGAATTCATTCTCTGGCCAGCAGCATTGTGATTAGTGCAGCAAATTTTTAGCAAAAATTCTAGTTTTTGGTTCAAAGTTTTTTTAGAGACACAAACTTCTGAAGGTAGTTGCGACATTTAATACTGACCACATAATTACTCTCTCTCAGAAATCAGGTGAAAAGCCCCCAATGGCATCTTACTTAAAATATTATTTACTATATGTTTTGAGTGGAGTTTCACCAGTTAGCCAGCAGTGTAAGCTGGTAAATTTATCCAAAGTAAACGGATCAAGGCTCAATTTTAAAGATGAAATGTGTAATTTTGTGCTGCACTTTATTTGGGAAATGCAGAGATTTGAAATTAGACAATAAATGTTGCCCTGTAACAATCAATTGCAGTAAAATGCAGGTTTACAAGATCTTCATTTTTGTGTGATTACAAAAATTGGTTTCTCTACAAATTGGTGATTTGATTCATGCATCTGTATGGTTTGTGCCTCTTACGAGTTAAAATTGTATTTCTGTCACTCAGATGAGCATATTTTCCCCCCGGAATATAGATCTGATATGTTTTTTTTTAAAGACACTCATCACTGTTTAAGGTATTTCCAGTTTCTTCAAGTACTCTTCTAACCACCTGTGAAAAACAAAAGAAAGAAAATATTTTTTTAAATCCTTGTTTGGTTTGCAACAACATTAACCAACTTTTATTATCAGTATTATTATTACAAATAATAATACAACAATCTAATCCTAATTTGTTTTTTAAAAGTATTGTCAGTTTTAATTTATATTTTTAAAAAATCCTTCTTTATCTCTATTTGAGTTGTCAAACTGTTGATGAAATGGTTGTTTTTTTAAGCTGTGACTCAGTTTCCAGGTATCCAGATATCTTCTTTGATTTGTAACAACGTCAATCAACATTTATTATAACTTTTAATTTGAAACATGTTTTTTTTAAAAAAAGCAGTGATTCTTGTTAAACAACCTTCTGAACAGCAGCTCGGTGCTGTGAGTTGAATGTAATGATTTTCTGCAGAAACTGGGCTAACAGTCGGGAGGATTTCTCCTTGATACTAAGCATGTCATCACCTCCTCCTCCTCCACTACAGCCCCAATCATCAGACCAACCTCTGTCAGAGACAATACAGCAGCGGGCCTCCTCACACACACACACACACACACACACACACACACACACACACACACACACACACACACCAAGAGCATATTAACCAGTTTGTCCCCCGGCTGTTCGCTGCTCTGCCCGGGTTGGTAGCGTTCACAGAATCTGGCTCGCCGAGTCGTCGCCTGACATCTATTACAGTTAAGGATCATCCTGGCATGTGTTCTTGCTAACACACACACACACACACACACACACACATGCACTGTCACACCTCTCATAAGGCCAGGGGAGCTAATGACTGAGATGGCTAGGCTTTAAAAAAGAGAAAAAGGGAAGGTGCCAGGAGATGATTCATCTGAGCTGCTCTCCGCCAGCGATGACTGACGGTTGATTTATGATTCAGCGCCGAGCTGTGAGAGCTTAGAGTCATTTCCCCCCATTTCTTATTTTAATTCCTCACCGCAGGTGATGGCGGGAGGGATGGGAGCCAATTATCTTAAGTGTCTTTCTGCTCTCTGTCAGCGGCTGACAGTCGCCGCTAAAACTCTGCAGCCGGCCTGCGAACAGGTGACTGCTGCCGCCTCCTCCATTACAATCAGCGCTCAGCTTTTTCATTTGCATGGCGATGTTCACATGCAAAACATCTGAATGTTACTGCCTGTGCTGCTGTTTGACCAGGACACTACCAGCATTTTTTTCTCACTTGTTGTTGCTGGGATACATTTAGTTCAGAGTTAAATCACTGCACTATTAAAAATAAATAAATAACAATAAAAAAATAAAAAATAAATATATATATATATATCCATCTTAATGAGGCAATATTATGTCCAATTAATCACAATTGGACAAAAACTTTAAGGCCACAGAACAGTCAGAGATATATATGTCTAAATATATGTAGTTATTATTATTATTATTATTATTATTATTAATAATAATAATAATAATAATAATAATATGTTTCTTTATATAGCACCTTCCAAGAGAAGAGCATGACAAAGTAAAAATAAATAATAGTAATTGAGTCCAATATTCAAGTCTTTTAGCTCCGGTTTGGTTTCCACCAACTATCTCTCGCTGCAGCAGTAAACGCTCCACTATGTTCACCAGTGAGTCACTAACTTGTATGACTTTTGCGGCCGATAAACCTGCACAAAAAAGTAAAAAAATAAACTTTATACTTCTTAAATCAACCTGCAGAGGACGAAATGCACCCCAAACTGTGCTGCCAAGCAAATAGTGTCAGGCTCTTTTGCTAATTGCACACATTCAAATGAGGTAATGTGCAAAGTTTGGTGCAGAATTCACCCCTGTCTATGCAAATCAGTGTCATATTGAATTACAGTGAAAATATAAGGATCTTCATAAAGTTGTGGGAACTGAAGCTGCACTGGCAGACGAGGATATTAAAACTGTTTCTTTCTGTCACATTTAAATTCCTTCCCTGAAGTTTTGCAGAATGCCTCTGCACCTTGTTGGTCAGCTCAGAAAACATCATTTTTGTTTGTTTTCTTTCTGCTGTTGTTTTGTCCACTGTGTTCTTGGCACAAAAGCAACATTTAGATTTTTCCTCACACACTCAGCCGCAAAGAAAGGGCAAAATTGCACTCTGCTGTAAAACTTTATTTATATGCATTTTGGACGGGAATACTATTACCTCAATATCTTTGTGATTTGGACCTTGAGACAGAGCAGATAACTGCTCTCAGCGGTCGCAATCCATTCTTTGTGAATTCATCCTTGAGACTGAACCAGACAATAAATGTGTCTGAAATCTAAAAATAGGTTAAAAACCTCCTTAGAGCTGCAAAAGTTGATGAGAATAAAACATGAATTTGCCACCACAAGTTACACAGAGTCATTGGATCCATTGCTGATGTGTAATTATTTATAAGTGCAGGTTTAAAGATCCTGTATTTTGGTGAGCACCCCCAAATTTTCTCCCACCTCAAAGGTGTTATGATGATAAATGTTATAATTGTGCTATCAGCGTCCGCAATCCTTTCTTTGTGAATTCACCCTTGAGACTGAACCAGACAATAAATCTGTCTGAAATTGAAAAAAAATATCATAAATAGGTTAAAAACGTCCTTTGAGCTGAAAAGGTTGATGAGAATAATCTGTGTGTGTGTCACAGAGTCATTGGATCCATTGGTGATGTGTAAATATGTATTTGTGCAGCTTTAAAGATGCCTCATTTTGTTTCAGAATCCAAAAGCACCACCAAATTTTCTCCAGACTCGCAGGTTCTGTGATAAATGTTGTAATTGGGCCCTTGGGACCTGAACAGGATCAGCCAGTTCTTTAAACCTAAGTTAGGTTGAAATAAAGATTTGTTTTACAGTGTCGTTAGAGAATATATCCAGTATGAGATGTAGCAGTGTGGAAGAGGCGTCAAATCGCTCCATCTTTAACTAGAGGCTGCCCTGTCACTCGCCCCATCGTCCAATATACTCCAATCAATTCACCCTCCGCTGCAATTCAATGTGACAGTAAGACAAATCGGACTTCCAATGTAAAATAATTGAAACAGACGCTTATTTGAGTGTGTGGGGGAGGCCGGAGAGAGCGGCGTATTCTGCATCGGCTTAATGCACTGCGTCTGTCCGTGTCAGAGATGGATTGTGGTGTCAGAGTTACAGATAAGCCTCTGTTTAGTTAGCCCCGTCGGGAGGGATGAACATTGTAGTCATATTAAAGATAACAAGTGTTTTTATCCACGTCACCGCGGCGCGGCGCACACAGGGGGGGAATAAGATGCTCGTATTCCGTCAAGTGAATTGTAATTGCTATCCGCCAGAGGACACATAATTGAAAAATTGGAAGAGAGCAAAAAGTCAGCAGTGTCTGCATTGTAAACAAAGATTGGACCAAATCCTCCGCGGTCGTGGGCGGCCGACATCACAAGCTCCAGAAAAAAAACACATACAGAAAAGGCTCGGCTCTCCTCCTCGACTGAAATCCACTTTTACAAAAAAAAAAAAGGTCTTTGGGTAGCAGGGGATTAAACCGCTCACACACACACACACACACACACACACACTGAGCGGCGGTGTTTAGTGCCAAACAGAGCTGCGTTCCAGAGAAGAAGTGGTGCTTGAAAAGAAAAAGGTTTGTGGGGGAAATAAAGAAGGTGAATTTGGATTGATGTGAATCACGCTCGCCACTCTGGCCTGGAGCTCGTCCAGCCGGGGATGAATCGCCTACCTGTGTCAGAGGGATGTGTGAGAGCATCATCCAACAACAACAACAACAACCCCCCCTCTCCCTCTCACCACCACCACCATTACCCGCCGCCCACGCCTGCCTGGCCGGCAGGCATGTTATAGCGAGGATTAGATCGTATAATCAAAGGCATTCCACCTTCAGACTGGCACAACCTCAGGGTCTCCCTCTTCCTCGCCGCTCACTAGCGAGCTACAAACCTTAGCAGGGAGCCAAGCTGTGAGTCAAGCAGGACGCTGGGAAAATAAAGGGGAAGGGACGAGTTACTGCAGCCGAGCTAAACCCACACACGGCTCAGGGAGTTCAAAGGTCAGGTAAACTCGACGGCACCCGCTCACCAGCCTGCTAATCCAGCTGAGGACGAGGAGTTTTGGGGAGTGGGCGGCTAAACAGGCGGGCAGCGAGGTTAAAGCATGTTTCCGCCCATCTGCAGCATCTTGAGACGTGACTGGCATCAGAAATGATGCTACAGTGTCAGAAGCTGAGTAGGAGAAACAGACCCCTGCTGTACGCTGGGACTGAGGAAAAAATGTGGATGGTATTCATCAAGCATCAAACAACCAGGAAATCAGCACTGATTGGTCCATAACTCTCAAAGCGACGGATATTTTGTTGGCCTGCTGCTTATTATATGTCTCTACCACAAATGCAATTCTGTCAGCTGGAGGCTGATGCCTATTTTAACAGGAGGTTCTGAACTGGTATACATCAGAAAAGTATAAGATCAGCATGATTAATAAGTCTTTATGTAAAGAACCTTGATACAGTTTCTTGGAGTATGTCAGAGATTTTGGGGGAAATAAAGTGGAGAATATCATTGGAGTTTTTACTTGTAATTTTAGTGTTACATAACTCTTCAATGGGATCACAGCTTCCTGCAGGACCTGCATCAACTTTATTCTTGTGGGTCCACTGAGAGTACGAAAAAACACAAATGTATTCTGTCATTATAATAGAGAATAAAGTTAAAAAACAAACCAAACAAAAGTGTTGTTCTGTAAGTACAGTTTCCCAGTGGTATGTGAGAATTATTATTTTATTTATTTAATTTTTTTGAAGGGGGTGGGGGGTTAGGGTTAGACTAAAATGGGACCGGGAGGAATTGCTAGTATATTACAAGTACAATCAGTTTTATTACACCAACTCACAGTACATTTAGTGTTATGTAACTCTTCAACTGCATCACAGCTTCCTGCAGGATCTGCATCGACTTTATTCTTGAAAATAATAATAATGAATAATGGGTATAATGAGGTGGGTCCACTGGGAATGAGAAAAAAAACAAGTTTTCAATTACATCAGTCATGATGTGTGCAGTTCAGAAAGTATAAGATCAGCATTGAAAAAAGTGTTGCTCTTTAGGGACTGAGCAATGACATAGTTTCTCAGAGTATGTCAAAGATTTTTGGGTGAAATATAGTGAAAAATATAATTTGGTTATGAAAAAAACAAGTACTTATACCAAACTGTGAAATCGTCCACTGCAGGTAAAAGTCTTGCATTAAGTAGAAAAAGTAAAACAGTACTATCAGCAGCAAAATGTACCTAAAATATAAAAAGTAAAATTACTCTTTATGCAGAATGGACCCACTCAGATTGTTTTATTGGATTATTATGATCGATGCATTAATGTAAACAGCTTTCTACTGTTCTAATGGGCTAATGACTACTCAATGTACTTTTATATGGTTAAATTTATTAAAATGCATTATCATTTTAAATTGATTTTGTTTTTTTATGTTAACTCTCGATCTGAAAAGTAACTAAAGCTGTCAGCTAAATGTAGCGAAGTAAAAAGCACAATATTTGCCTCTAAAATAGAGTGGAGTAGTATAAAGTTACATAAGTACAGTACTTGAGAGAATGTAGTTAGTTACATTGTACCCCTGGAAAGCAGGAGGCTGATTTCTGAAGGATACAGTTCAGAACCTGCCATTAAAATAAATGGTGAAATGGTAAATGGACTGCAGTATAGCGCTTTTATCCAAATGGTTTTACACTACACACTCGCACATTCCCATTCACACACACATTCATACAGGTGGCAGAGTCTATCCTACAACGGTGCCACCTGCCACCATTGGGAATTCATTAACACACCCATGAACACAGCATCAGGAGCAATTTGCCGCCAAAAATAGACAAATGATAGAATGATAATCATAATAAATAAGTGTTGCTCTGTAAGTGATGAACCTTGACACAGTTTTCTGCAGTATGTCACAGATTTTGTGAAGTGTAGAAAAGTAGGTAACACTTTACAATAACCATAATGTATAAATGGTAAACAGATTAGAGTTTATAAATGTTGAATCATCATTTATAAACCGTAACATTTATTAATGTTTAACTAACTAAATCATTTATAAATGACAAAAAGATGGTATATTAATGTAAGTTTATAGTTACTTTAACATTTTTACATTTTTACTTTACTAACACCATATTAAGTATGTTAATGATTTTAAAATGAGTCATATACCTTTAAGAATTTGGTTTTAAAACATTTAAAGATTAAATATGTATAGCACTTTGTAAATGGTTAATAATTTGTCTATAAACCATCTATAAACATCATTCAGTTGGTTATTGTAAAATGTGACCGAAAATTACTTTTTTTTTCTCTGTTGAAGAAACAAAAAACACTATAAATGAGAGGAAGACCAATTGATAGTAAAAAACAAGTCCCTTTGTAATACTGACTCAAAAAAAGGGAATTAAGTGTTAAGTTCCTCTTTACCAGGATCACAGCTTCCTGCAGCATCTGCATTGACTTTATTCTAAAAAAATAAATGAGCGTAATAAGGCAGGTCCACTGGGAATCAGTCTGAAAACATGTCAGACTCGCTGCAGAAGTAAAACAAAACATGTATTTATAAATGCGACCTCACTGTGTACAGTTCAAATTTTATTTAAATTACAATCATATTTAATGTTAATTAATGCTAATGCATAATTTAATGGAACAAACAGCACTGGCAGAGGTTGTAATTAAACACCACATGCCTCACACAAGCTTCTCTGTATGTGTGTGTGTGTGTGTGTGTTTGTGTGTGTGTTTGTGTGTGTGTGTGCGTGTGTGTGTGTGTGTGTGTGTGTGTTTGTGAATGCACTTGGTATAAAAAAGAAAAAAAAACATATTTTTCTGTGGCTTTGTTCCTCCTGTGGCACTGACATCGACTCGGTGATCCTCAGAGGTCAACATCACAAACAGCCACAGTAATGAGGTCAGAGGTCAAAGGTCACAGCAGACAATAGATGGAACAAACATGGCGGTGACCCCCGGTGGTTCAGGATGAAATCGGAGATTGAGCCGAACAATCTGCTAAGGTCGGAGAGCACATTGACTCTCACAGCTGCAGTTTATTGGCTGACAGATGTGTCAATCAGCAGAGGGCGGGCTGCGACATTAAAGGGACAACAACGTCTTTTTTGTGTATTATTTTGTCCGTTTTGTTCTTGTTTTGGCCTCATTGTTCCGACCGTCAACACATAGATTGTATAAAGATGGACAAGGCCAAAACATAAGGACGGCCCCCTGGTGGCGGGTTGCAGTACAGGTTATAAACCCCACTCCTTCCATGTTAGTGGATGGAACATGAGCCATGAACATGAACTAAAAACTCAAAGCAGAGGTCAAATAAATGTTCCCCAAAGATGGTTTCTGTAACTTTAGCTCATTCTTATCACACTAATGTTTGTTCAAGTGATAATTAGTTATTTGATTCTATAAAAAGGGGCGATGACGTCATGATTGACAGTTGTACTGACCTCTGATTGGTCAGGTGGGTGTTTCTCGATGCCACGGCTCCACTCTTTGTCATGACTGTGCAGACTCTGGCTCAGTGTGACATCACCAGAACACAATGGCAGCGCCTGTATCTGGATTTTGAGGCCTCAATGTTTTACATGGGGAGGAAGTGGAGATGCAGTGTCCATCTTTACAACTTTAACAATTTTAGCCCAGTGGCAATTTTACCATTATTCTTTTGAAGCAATTGTATATTTTACCAAGTTAAAGAAGCTGTACAAAATCATAGTAAGTCTCCTTCACCTACCATGCAATGTATCATCAACTTCAATAAAAATAGTGCAATTACTACTAACATTATTAATGATATTGTGTGTGTACAAAGTGCCTTTTGTTCTGCGTTTGCATAACTGCAAGCTTCCTGTAGAAACCTGCAGGCCTACAAAGTGTTTACAGAGTGTTAGTGAGGAACTTTGTGACGACCTTTCTGTAGCTGAGAGCTGCTCTGTGCTGCAGGGAGCTGAAGGCCGCCACATCCCCACAACTCCAAAATATACTCAGGAGGCTGTGAATTTAGGTTCCCGTGTCCTCTGCAGGGCTGCTGCCCTCTCTCCGACGCTCCGACCGCTCGCTCGCCACTCTCGGAACTTTAAAGGAAGAGGGGTGGAAACACTTTTTATTTCCTCTGACATTTGAGACGAAGCTCAACATCACTTGTGGAGAGCAGGAAGGAGCTGCTGATTGCACAGGATGAGGAAAAGGGGTCTTTAATTTGCAGGCCTCAGTAGTGTTCAAGCCTTCAGTCTCATGGGGAGTTAATCAGCACTTGGGCTATAGATAGGCAAAGAGGATGACGAGGGGACAAAGGAGAGGGAGGGCTCTTCTCCACTGGTGATTGTAATCTATTTACTGGTGACACGTGGATCCACCAGCATTGTTTCTCGCATAATATTTATCTGCTGTTGTGTTGTGAGGTTACTCTTAATCTGTTAGTGTGCTCGGTCAGGCTGCCATTGTGATATTTCAGTTATTTTTGTCCATTCACAAACATCTTAGATTCCAAAGTTGATGATACAATGAAGCAGAAAATAACATAAATCCTGAAATTAAGCATGTACATGTACTGTAACAGCCTGCATGGCAAATTGAAAACTGGGTAACACTTTACAATAACCCTTATTTATAAATGGTAAACAGATAGTTTATTAATGTTTAATCAGCATTAATAAACTGTATATAGACCATTTAGAATGGTAAATACATCATTTATTAATGTTTAACTAACTACATCATTCATAAATGACAAATAGATGGTATATTAATGTAAGTTTATAGTTACTTTACCATTAAGAAACCAATAAATTATAATTAATAGTTTATCAATAGTTTTAGTTACACTCATTTTAACATTTTTAACACCATTTTAAGTATGTTAATGATTTGAAATGATTCATATACCTTTAAGAAATTGGTTGAAAACATTTAAAGATTAAATATGTATATAACACTTTGTTAATGGTTAATAATTGGTTTATAAACCATCTATAAACATTATTTAGTTGGTTATTGTAAAGTGTTACCGAAAACTGTATTTCTGCAATGTTATGTTAAACTCTAAATAATTATATTTTGCTTTTTTTTTGGTGTTAGGATACTGTCATTGAAACACAGGAGGAGATGGATGGTTCACACTCTTTTAATGTGCAACATATGTAAGTTTCCAGCCCGTTCTCACTCCCAACATGCCAATTACCGAGTCTTTGTCTCAGCCCTCTGCATGTGATATCGACACAAAAGGCACCCTGTAGCTTATATATGAGATGCATCAGGCTTTCTGTTGACTGTGATGTAAACCCATCTGTGTAAATAGAAATCATATACACTCTCTGGACACTTTACTAGCTAGCAAGGTTTTCCCTAATAAAGGAAAACCTGTGTTCTTCTGCTGGTTCAAGGTTGGACATGTTGTGTGTTCAGAGATGATCTTCTCCAGACCTTGGTTGTAACAACTGGTGGTATGAATCAGTCTCCATTCTCTTCTGACCTCCACAAGGCATCAAGGCTCACTAGATATTTTCTCTTTTTCTGATCAGTACCCTAGAAATGGTTTGTGAAATACTCAGACCAACTGTCACACGGACGAGGTATGGGACACAGTTGTGGACTTTGGGCACCTTAAAGTTATCCCAGAGAGATAATCACAAATATCACACCCGATTGGATAGGAAAGGGGGAAATATGTTGAAATGAGGCATAAGGAATATCAAGCTCCTTTAAATAAAAAAGGCTTCGAGAAGGAGAAACAAAACCACCGCTGCAGAGCAGCTGACTTAAGAAACAAACTCAAGAGGCATAAAATAGCCCTTATAAACAAAAACACAGAAATGGCTGCAAGGAACCCTTTAAATAACACAAAGAGCTGGGTTTAATAACTACCCAGGGCAAAGAACCAGCACACTAGAAGACACCAGTAATCACTACGAAAACTATCTAAATGCATGAAAGGGGAAGAGGAGATGCTCTCACTGCCTCTGATGATGAGACAGTGAGTCAGGACAGAGCTCTGAACCAGCTACATATATAGGCCTCATACTCCCGGTCCAAATCAGGGCACATCAAACATCAAACACACACACACACACACACACACACACACGTGACACTGCACTGAGCTGATCACAGATCAAAAGGAGCAGCAAGTGAGTACTCCTCACACCAACAACCATAACAAATTCAAAGTCACTAAAATCACCTTTCTTCCTCATTCTGATGCTCAGTTTGAACTCCAGCAGCTTGTCTTCACCATGTCTACATGTCTAAATACACTGAGTTGCCGTTGCGTTAACAAGCAGTTGAACAGGTGTACCTAATAAAGTGGACGGTGAGTGTAAAAAGCCCTAAACTTTGACCAAGGAAACCAGTGTTAGTGTCCCGTGTGAAATCAAGAGTCAATTTCTATGCATTTTGAAGAGTCTCATGAGATGAAACATCAAATTTCAACAATTTACAACATTTTCTCTCTTTTTGTTGTTTTCTCTCTTCTTCTTCTTCTCCTGTTTACTGACAGATTAGCCTGCAGCAATACATTACACTGCCATCTGCTGACCAAAGTACATTACTGCAGCTTTGTTTATTTGCTCTAAACCAGCTGATGGAAACTCACTAATTTGCATTTTCTTTAATGGCACATTTCCAAATTTTCCTCCAAATTTCACTTCGACTTTAATCGAACCTGTGTGAAAGTCAGTCGTTTTAAGACGAACTAGCAGAAAGTGACACAGTGTCCTCAAAGGGGTTGCATGTGTGTCAATGTGGGGTTCTTTGACTGTAGCTTCAAATTGACAAATAGTTATTTAAGTAAATTAGAGAGTAAGAAAAGTAGCCTGTGAGGCCGCAGTGTTTGTTGTCCTGTTCAAAAGTGAACCTTCGACTCAGACTGTAGCTGTTCATATCCAGACAGGACACTTAGAATAGATGCCAAGCATTCAATCTTCTTAAAGTCTCAATTTATATTTTTTGTTTTGCTATCATCAGGTATAGAGTATAGCATCATAAGGCTTTTAGCATACAATGTGACATGAATTGTGAAAAAGTAGGTTTGAATACTCCATGAATGCACTGTATATTACATAATAGATCAATGACACTGATCAGCTGAAAGGAGTTGAACAGAGGGATAATGCTTTAAATCACACGAGGAGCCAGCTCTTCTTCTCCGTTGTGCTTTTATTGGATTTTGCCCTCACCTGCACGCTGCACACACCTTCACTGCCGGCTGATTTATTACTGTGTGCCAATGTAAAGTAATGTAATCTTTCTTTATGTGTCTGTTGCTCCCCTAATTTTCAGACCTTCCTTTGCTGCCATCTCTGCTTTTAGTTCACCTGATTCATCAAAAGTCAGAATGATTTAGACTTTAGCACTTTCAATTAAATAAGTATGTCACAAAGTGTTTTATAGAGCAATAAAGGACAAAACCCAAACCATTAAAGATAAAAAGAGAAATGAGGCCCACTTATAAAATGGTGGAGTTTATGTGAGTGTGTGTGTGTGTGTGTGTGTGTGTGTGTGTGTGTGTGTGTGTCATTCTCTCACTTTCTTTCTTCATTTCTGCTGCCAATCACTTCTCACAGCACTCCATCTCCCAGAATACCTCTGTGTGTGCTGAACGAGCTGCCAATCGGCAGTTTAACGATAAGTCGAGTCACAGACTGCATAAAAAAATGTGTATGATGGCATTTTGGCCCTCACCATCTTGTATTTTGGCACCGGAATTGAGCTTGTTGGGTGAGAGGGTGGATGTGACTGGGAACAAGGTAGCCCAACCTTAAATCTTAAACCCTGCTTTATCATCTATTTTATTCTAAATGAAACCATAATTTACAAAATGAACATCATGCTGTATTTAAGAAGACTTGGAGCTTAATTGAGACCATAAACTCATTATGATAATGTTTACTGAGGTGATAAATCAAGTGAGAGGAAGGCCAGTATTCTTATATACACAATCTGACTTCTTTTTGCAACCAGTAGTTGCCCCCTGCTGGCCATTTGAAATAATGCAGATTTAAGGCACTTCCGTATTGCCTTCATTTTTGAATCCCAGAGGCTACGTGCATGTTTTTTAAACAGTCTAAGAGTATAGTCCAGGGACTTATTGGAAGAGCTGATAAGTTGAGATACATTCATCTTTGCTTACGTTTTGTCCCAGTGGGCAACTGTGGTACTGCAGCCTAAACAAACAAACATTTATTTTTATTTTTTATTTGACATGCATTGCTGAATACATTTAAGTATTCCATGCATTTCTGTTTTTATTTACTTTTATCTATTTTACTTTTATTTATATATAAATGTATACATTTTTTGTTTTCGTCTCTTATGTACGATTTAGTCCTGTTTCCATTTTATTTAAATATTTTAGGTCAACCTGATTCATGTATCTGTCAAATAGTTGTTGTTTTTTGTCTATCTTTAAAACAATAAACTATCAATCATAAAAATGTTTAAATGTAAGTCTCAACAAGGGAATGCATGAAATGATTTGAATCATATCCAACTAGCTCCACATGTACGGCCTTTGAGAGCCAAAACCTCAAACACAAACACTCAACTTTTTTGAAGGCTGCACAAGTGTCGAAGGAGTTGGGACAGACCACAACAGGTGTACTCACTGGAGATTATCTGATTCAAGAGCTGATATCTAGCCATTTTCCATGGTTTTCTTGATAATGATTTTGGTTATTATCAAGAAAACCATGGAAAAACGCTAGACATCAGCTCTTAAATTAATTAATTAATTTATAAAAATATGAGCTATTTTTCTTGGTATCATTATGTTTGTCAAAACAAATGTACCTTAGTTGTACCAGGCATAAAAATGAACAAGAAATTGAAGGAAACAATGGTCTAATAATTTTTTTCCATGTCTGTATATTTGTATAAAGCAAGCATATTTTTCCACTCCCATATAAGCATTAAGCATGTGGGAAAAGTCCCTTTAAGGTTGGCTCACATTTTGAAGAGATTTTGCTTAACTTAACTATTTTGACAGTACTTTAATCGATTCACTGCACCAGTTCCAACACAGTTGCATTAAACCATAATTTAAAAACAAGAAGTCATGACATTTAATTAAAACTTGAGGAGATTAATTTAGCAATAAAGCCACTCTTTTTGGACAAAGTACTTTATGTGTGTTGTCATTTTATTATCAAATGAACAAGGTATCAGTTGTATCAGCTGTTTCCCCTTTATTAGACATACAGTAATTCTGTCCGTTGTCTAGCAAGAAGCGTCTACAGTGTGTGTGTGTGTGTGTGTGTGTGTGTGTCTAGGGCATATCTCGCTGACCGTTAGTCAGACTGACCTCAGATTTCGTATGTGGCCTGTGCATGGCACGAAGGTGTGCATCCTCGATTTTGAAGAATTTTGAATTCATTTTTCAAATTATCATTATTTACGTAGGACGTGTTGCAACATTTCATTGTTTCTAATCGGACGCCTTTTAGGGGAGCTCCGCTCCACCAACTAATAATGGCCATGCACCTCCACCTACAGAATCGAGAAAGAGCTATCAATCTGTCAATCCTTTCCGTGTCCGGGCCAGGTGAGGTTTCCCATGTTGAGTCATATTAAGCCGCAGGCCCCAATTCGTTCTGGATTTCCACGCCTGATTCATTTCATCTGTAAGTCTATTTAGCCTACCTATCTTTTGGAGTTTTAAAGTGCACTACAAGGTTTGATTTTCCAATAATATTCAAATACTTTGCAGCTAATATCAATGTTCAATGTGTATGTGCTGGATGGTGTACGTATCTTATGAAAAGTAAGTGTTTTATGGAGTTGCAGACGTTGTAGTGGTCTGCATGTAATGTACGAATACATACTTCCTACAGGCACTGCACTAGTACCTCAAAAGTCCCTCTAAACCTGTCTTTTTTATTATGGTATATATTTTAACAACAGTGGAGCTCAAATACAGTGGAATGAGCTATTTCAGGCTTTGGCTACATGGACAATACCTGCAGGATCAATTTGTGATTGGTTTTGGTATTTTTGTGGGATTTATTGACAATAAAAAACATCACCGGTATAACACTTTATAAGCAGCTACCCCTGGGCTCCCCCACCACCTGGTATTTGCTGTTTCCTCTGTGAGGCAGCAGGTAATAATAATACACTAGTGTGACACGACATCACCGCTGGGTGTGGTCACAAGTACATAACATCCAAACCTTTTAACCCCCCGAGGTCAGAGCAACGATTCTTTCCCTTCGTAACAAGATTTATTGTGCAGTTGCTCTTTAAAGAATGACTTCGATCCCCAAATATGACAAAGCACACACACACACACACACACACATTCATGTATGTGCAGGTTGTAATGCTTCCTCTGGCAATGCAGCATTGTAACAAATACAGCAGCTGTGGAGGAGCTCCAGGACCGGCTCCTTCCGGTGGATGGACTTCGCTGCTTGTGACAAATTGCATGTGGAAGGAAATCTGCAGGGCCCATTGAACTTTAGTATTGCTTTTATTCCTCTGTCATGTTCCCGCAGAGATGAAATGGGATCGGTTTCTTTCTTTTTTTTTCCTGCTTTACTTATTCACGGCTCCATGACCGCCGGTGTGCTGGATAAATGGCCAGCGCTGCCTGACAGTCACAGACATTCTTCTCTACCTTTCTTTTTTTTTCTTTCTCTTTCCTCTTCTTCTCCTCTTCTAACTGGCCTCCAGATTTCAGGTACTTGAAATGAAGCGGGGAAGAAAGGATGTACATTCATCCCTGCAGCGGCGCTGTGGCTGAGCAGCACGTCCGCATTCTTTTATTCCTTAAATGTTGCCGACATGGATCTTTGTTAGACATTTTACACAACAGAATAGAGAAAATATTCAGGAAAATCACTTTCAAGAAATGTTACATGTTGTCAGCAAATACAGCAGCACTCTGCTACCAGAAAAAAATCTGTTGAGCCTTTCAAATGTATTACTGTGTATGAAATGGAAATCTTTTTTTCTCTAGCTCATGTGAGGCAGCTGAGGTAGAGAAAGTCCTGCAACACTTTGGTCAAAGATATGTCAACAACGACATGCTAAACTGTCATGGATTTTGCTATGGATATTCATGGTCCCTTCAAGATTCATGTAATGACTAACCTGTCCTCTAGTAGCATTATCAGGTCAACATTTTCCTGCAAATGACCAAAACCACAGCCACTTCTGCAAACACTTATTTGATGGATTTACTATTTGTCGCACTACAAACTCATTGCCGATGAGTTTGTAGTTTGAGTTTTGCCGATGAGATGAGAAACTAAAATTCATGGCACAGAGGAGTGGTGATTCATTCTAACCATAGACTGTATATAAATAATGGACATAGTGACAGTGATGTCACCCATTGGTTTGTGGCCCGTTGGAAGCATCGAGTTCAGATGGCATCTTGTATCGCCATCTTTTTTCCGATACGGGGAGCAGACCATATCTGGACTGTGGAGGAGGAGAGGGATCTGATCACTGACTACAGCCTCTCTACACCGCAACCTGACTGAGAGAAGCTGCTGCTAATTCATGTTAGCATTAACTGGAGCATTAAGTGGGATGTTAGTTTTGGCTAGCAAAAAACAAAAACAAAATGTATGTTACTGACCTCAGAAAAATGAACAGCCACTCCTTGGAGTGTCTGTTAGTCCAACCAAACGCTGAACAAGATATTTCTAATGAACAAAAACGTTCAAATAAACTGTTATTAAATGCAAATACAGGGAAAGGGTCAAAGTTATGAGACCAAACCGCTAAACGTCCTTTTATATATATAACTTTATTGACACGTTGCCGTGGATACACGTTGCTTTTCTTCTCTCCTGATGACGGCTCGCCTTGTTAGTGACCTGTCAATCAAAGGTAGCCACGCCCAAAATCATACGATTCCTTATCTTCTATTTTCTTCTAAATGGGGCCATTATTTAAACTATTAACATCAAATTGTCTTGAGGAAAGTTTTTTACAAGCGACTGAGACCATAGTGTCATTCTGAGGTAATAACTCAAGTGAGAAGTTTTCTCATTTTATACTGAAACGGATGGACCAAAATGCTTCTGCAACCTCAATCAGCAACCCGTGTTGGGATTTTCAGACCTGGAGGTTGCCGCCTGGTTCTTACCTGTGTAGCAGCAACAGAAACTTTGCTGAGGGAGTTGGAGTGGTCTGGGATCAGAGCCCTGACACTGGGGTTTTTGTATTGGATAAATTTGAGTTTCTATAGTGGCTAATTAAGTCTAAGTAGTAAGTCTGTTTGTGTCCACTCTTCTCCTGGTGAAGTAGTTTAAGACCGATTGGGATTGAGGTGGTGAGACTGCAAACCAGCTGGCTAATTTTATATAACTGGAGAGAAAACAGCTCTTCAAAAACAACCTTCGACAAACAGGACTTCAGGACCACCTGGTATCATGTGACCTATTTTTCCACAAAATTGAAGCATTTGACAGCAGTTTTTGACATAACTTGTCAAAGACCATTTTGACAGTGGTGAAAGGGAAATGTTATGTAATGTTTCCCATGTGGATAAAGCTTCTTTGAATTGAAATTTCCAAATGATTAGAGGAAAGCAAAAGGAAAGATCAAAGGTTCGATGAGATCATTAGAAAACTAACAGGGTCAGGAAGCCTGTTTAGAATGACAATCCAGGGGTTCATTTCTTTCCGAAAGACCTGTCCATTAATAACTGTTCCCCTCAGTGCAGAATCAGTTAAGCCAATCAGAGCTTCATATTCATGTGTAACAGCCCGAAAACAGGGACAGAAAAATTGTCAGGAAAATGGTGACAATTTTTCACAACAGAAATAATAATAACCCCACAATTTTTGTTGGATCAGTCAGAAAAGTTAACTGCTTATAGCAAATGCTAACAGCATTTTACAGCACTGACAGAAACACATTACCTACTAATGATGGGTAAATAAAATAAAAACAACAAAGATGAACACAGAATCAGACTACATTTTGAAATGAATTAAATGGCAGTTCAGTCAGGAGATGAAAATTCAGAGATTTGACAAATTGTTGTCTAAATAAAATAAAATGTTCCTGTGTGTTGGATGCCAAGACAAACCTGCATTAACATCCTCAGACATCTGTTATGTTTATTTTCAATGTGATAGAAATACTTACAGTCTAGACTGCTGCTGTTGTTATTTCCAGCCAAACACCAGCAACTGTTAATAACTGTGGTTTGACGTAGCTTGTTCAGGCACTTGTTGCTCTGCTTGGCTTGTGACTCACCAGCAGCAGAGATCATTTCAGCCCTCGTGTTGGACACACAGAGGCAAACAGCAGGTTCTGAGACCCATCGTGTTAGGAACTTAGCAGGGTGGATGGAGTTGGGAGTGTTTGTTGGGGGGGTGTGCGACGAACAAATCACCCCATTTAGGTTCTGCCCGGGAAAATGAAGACGAGCCACTTAACCGCCACTGAGCTGTTTAATTAGAAGCCCTGCTGCTCGTTAATAAGGACACTAACGAGGAGCACCGCCCACTGCTCGGTAACGAGAGCAGGCAAATGCTGGACAAGACGAAGCTGATGCTGCATGCTGTCGGCAGGTGGGGGTGGGGGCTGTGATTGGCAGGCCGCAGCGGGGGGCGTGGCCACTAGGCCTCAACTAATTGCAAAGTTAAGAAACAGCAGGAGTCTGTAATGTGTTGTTGCACTTTTATCGAACAGGGTGCTATTGATCGTCCATGTTGTTTATGTGTACAGATGGAGGCGTGGTGCGTTTCTCATAGAAAGGTTATCAGGTATTGATGAGGGAGCTGATGGGTTGTGGCCTTTGGCTTCGCAGCGCTCTGCGGCGCCGATGGAAAACTGAAGAGGGGAAGGAAACGTCAGCAGCCACACCGCAGTAGGAAACCTCCACACAGCAGCATGGAGCTTTAAGTTTGTTCTAACTTGTTTAAACTTGAAGAGTTATGCTAAAAGTTATCAAAGGCACTGACCTGTGGGATAGTGATGAAGTCAACATGCTGCTATAAATACATCAGGATATTTAATTTTTAAAGGCAGAGGCAATATCTTAAACTTTGGCATGAGAAGAAACTTGTTACTGGATTTACTATTTCTGCATCCGAATTGAATTCCTGGCAGGAGAACACTTTTAAACAAAGTCACTGGGGGAAGATAAAATTTACAGAATATATAAATGAGTCAAATGTGGAAAAAAAGGTCAAAAGTTGCACTGAATTTAGTTTCTGGTCCGTCTAATTTTTCTTGGAGTTGCACTGGGGGACTCATGACCTCAACACTTCTGCAAATCCTGGCTCCGGTCCTGCAGAAATACAAACAGACGATCATAGTTTAAGTTATAGATCATCATTGGGATCTAGCTGTTTTACAATTCTGTTCAAACATAAATTAAGGGATCTGAAAACTTTGTGAACAAGCAGGAACATCTTGTTTTCGTAATTGTTAAGGAGCAGCAGAACCAAGATATTGAAGCAGCTCATCATGCGGGTCTTTCGAGGTGGAAACTGTCAGATCAGGTAAAAATTGTGACTTGAAAAGGCAGAATGAGCCCTGAAGAATCCTTCAGTAGCTTGGGAGAATGTCAACAATGATGCCTGGAGAATCACAGAGCATGTTGCAGATATTGTCAAACTAAGGAGGATTAGGAAATTATTTTTCTTCATTACCAATGATGAGAGTGCCTCAGTCATTTCCTGAAAGTCACTTTCTTCGACTTGATCGACCTTTGTAAAGTATTAAAAACTTTGGATGATCTCACTCCACAGGCAGATAACACAACCTGAAGACAAATTAGTCTTAAAGAAGTGAAGAAGCATAGTTTTTGTGGTCCAGTTGCACAAAACTCCAGAATGTTCACAAATACAGGAACATCTCAAAAACTAGAATATCGTGAAAAAGTTCAATATTTTTTGTCAATTATTTCAGAAAGTGAAACTTGTATATTATATTGATCCATTACACATAGAGTGAAATATTTCAAGTAACAGTAATTTTGATGATTATGGCTTACAGATAAAGAAAACCCAAAACTCAGTGTCTCAGAAAATTAGAATATTATATAACATCAATTTAAAAAAAGGATATTTTAAACTCAAATGTCAGGCTTCTGAAAATTATGTTCATTTCCATACTCCCAATACTTAGTTGGGCTCCTTTTGCATGAATTACTGCATTAATGCATAGAGTGAAATATTTCAAGTAATAGTAATTTTGATGATTATGGCTTACAGATAAAGAAAACCAGAAACTCAGTGTCTCAGAAAAGTAGAATATTACATAAGATCAATTAAAAAAAGTATATTTTAAACACAAATGTCAGGTTTATGAAAATAATGTTAATTTCTACTCTCAATACTTAGTTTGGCTCCTTTTGCATGAATTACTGCATTAATACTTGGTGGCATGGAGGAGATCAGCCTACAGCAGTATGTGGCTTTTATAGCAGCCTTCAGCTCATCTGGTGTCTCTCACCTTCCTCTTGACAACAGCCCATAGACTCCTATGGGGTTCAGGTCAACCCAGTTTGCTGGCCAGTCCAGCCCAGTAACACCATGGTCATTGAAGCAGCTTTTGGTACCTTTGCCAGTGTGGGCAGGTGCCAAGTCCTGCAGGAAAATGAAAGCAGCATCTCCAAAGAGCTTGTGGAAGCATGAAGACTCTAAAATGTCCTGCTAGATGGCTGCTATGTTGACTGTGGACTTCAGAAAACACAGTGGACCAACACCAGCAGAGGACATGGACCCAAATCACCACTGATTGTCAACTCCAATACTGAACTTCTTCACAATATACTAATTTTCTGAGACACTGAGTTTTGTGTTTTCATGATCTCTAAGCCAGTCATCAAAATTACAAGAAAAACAGGCTTGAGATATTTCACTCTACGCGTAATGAATCTATATAATGTACTTTTCCACAATATTCAAATTGTTTTATATGTACCTGTATTTGAGTGTTGTGTTTATGGAGGTTGTTGTCCTTTAATGCAACTCTCGACAGGAATGGAGAAGTGGCTCCATTAGGCTCCAAATGGATTGAAGCGGCTTCAAAGAGAAACAAAACATTGATGGATAAAACTTCTGAAAAACTTTTCATACGTGTTCCCAAATGGCAGGATGTAAACTCTGTGTGACTTCAATAATTTATCTAACAGTATCGCTGCTTACTTGTGCAAAAATAGTATTTTAAGTCTGTATATTTCATGAGTTTGTGTATTTGTATAGACTACGTATATTTTTAAGTGTGTTTATTTATTAGGTTTGTATTTTTTCTAAAGTCTATATATTTTGCCTATTCTACCGTTATTATATCCATATAATTCTCTATGTCTTTCTGTTCTTGTAGGAGTAACTGGAGAGAAACCAAATTTCCCTCTGGGGATCAATTAAGTATTTCTGATTCTGATTAATATTGAGCCCAATATATACCTAGTGAAACTGATTTTTCACAGATTACATGTCTCAATCACTGTGTCAAACTCATGCTCTTCGAAAGTTTTCCCTTTGGTTGAACATGGAGATGTTAATGCTACAGGTGCACAGCGATCCATGACCTACAGATCCCTTTCCCCAGAGAAAAAACGTGTGTGGGGAAAATGTATCAGAATAAGTCAGGTGTGGTTGATCCCGTATGTGAAGATTCATTGAGACAACAAGGTATCTGCAAAGTGTGGCTTATAAACTGACGTGATTGTGAATGTGATTTTGGCACGCATTACGCAATGGCTGCTCTGGTGACGCTGGAGGAGATAGACAATAGTGAAGTTAATTCGATTTACCGGCCTAGGATGATACAATGTATTACATGATTTTAAAGCTTCTGCCATGGTACAGGTCTCTGATCCGGCTGTGTTAACAGTGACACCTTGCCACTCAGTTTGCCACCAAAAAGCACATTTTCCTGCCTGCATGTTGATTTGCCACTACTCTTTCAAAAATCAGCGGGCAACCCGGCGAATTACAGTCATTTGCATGTCATCTTTGTATTCATTTGCGGGAGGAGCCAGGCATGGTTGGTGGCTCGTGCATGTGCGCTCAATTCCATGCTGATTGGGATGTATCAAGGAAAGGTGGGCAGAACCTGGCTTAAGCACAATTTGTTACATGTGGCGGTAAGTTTGCGTATGTACTTTTCTAGTTTTGGGAGTACACCATCTTTCAGTATGAAAGCTACGCACTCTTTGATACATGAGGCCCCAGAAATGTCTTCAATCTGGTGATTCGCCGTTTCGGGTATGCTAATGCTTGCAAAAACCTGCAGCCACATGGGCTTTTTTAACACCTGTGAGAAAAATGTTAAGGACGGTGTAACCAGATAGAGAAAAACTGAGAAATCATGGGACCAACGAGGGCCAGCAGATCCAGAACTCCCCCTCTAAAGTGTATCAACAAAACTACAAAACAAAGCTGTGAACTCCAAAGAAATAAACAAAGAAAAATCAGCAGCTAAGTTGATGTGAGGGCTGCTTTGTCTGCAGAAGAGAGAGCTTCTTCTCCTGCAAACCTCTGTTAAATACAGAGCAGGGCCAATCAGCTGATCCGGAGCAGCTGAGAGACAGACAGAGAGCAGAGAGGAGGACGTACATGTAGCAGTAGTGGAGTAGAAGGTGTGGAAGTGGGTCATAGTTTCCAGCGGTCAGTCTGTGGGTTCAGTGCCTTGCTCAAAGGCACCTTGAACCGTTGACCTTCCTTTTGCCGTGCTTGCCGCCCGCCCGTGCCGCCATGCGCCTGGGCTGCGGCGCCGATCGGAGCTGGGTCACCTCCAGGAGCGCCGATGCTGCTGTTTCTCCTCCCCATCCGTCTTGCGGGCCTCGGCGATGGAGGCGATGCGTCTCCCGTGTCGAACAGGTGAGCACAGCCATGCATTACAAGTGCCGAGCCGCCGACCCCGGGGGACGCAACACGCACACACACACACACACACACATACACACACGTACACCCCGGCACCAGCTGGCTGCCTGAAAAAAAAAAAAAAAACATAAACAGCAGCTCCTGACAGAAAATAATCCCCTGAACAAGGACGAGCTGAGAGCACGTTTATTCTTATATAATGTACAACATGCTGTGTGTTTGTTCTGCTGCATCAGGTTTAAAATTAAACATCATCACAGGGAAGCAGAGCAGCCTCATTACTGCTACTAAGAGCCCGAATCTGAGCAAATATCTGAGAAAATCCTTGTTTTTCCAGTATTTTCATTTTGAAAACTTTCAGCGTTCACTAACAGAGACATATTGTACCTTTGCCCCACTCTGTTTGTCTTATATTCAGGACAACTTGTTGCAATTAGTTCATATTATTTCAGATTTGGAAAACCTAATCAGCTGCACTAATATTAACCTCACTTTGTGAATATTTTGTTACAATTTTTTCTGATTCTGGCACAAAAAGATGACAAACACATTATTAATCCTGACTAATTGTCTTATTGCCTCAGCTGTTTTCCAACTGGAGAAGATTTTGGCAGGAATAGCAATCAGAAATCAGTAGGATAGAAAATAATACAGCACAAAACACACTCACACACACACTCACACACACACACACACACACACACACACACACACACACACACACACACATATACATTCCTATATTACCAACAGTGGACTGTCACTCTACCATAGCTAAGTGTGGACTTTTGTTTCTGATCATTTTAAAGTCTCTTCTTAGTAAAAAAGAAAAAAAAAAAAAATCAAAGAAAAGTTCACCAGAGAGTGACCAACAGTTGGACACTGTTGCTGAGTCCACTGGTCGACCGGTTGGCAAGAATACACACACACACACACACACACACACACACACACACACACACATACCTATATTACCAACAGTGGACCGTGGTTCTACCCTAACCAAGTGTGGACTTTTGTTTTTGGTAATTTTGAACAAACAAAAACAGAACAGAAATGTTTGCTTTTTTACTTTTTTTTACACCAACCAACCAAAACCATTAAAACTCCACAACCACACCAAAGACAGAACACAGAATTTATTTATTTCATTTTGAACATGCTCACACTTTGTGTCAGATTCATGACAACATGAGTTGAAACTTGTAACTGAGGCTCAGGCTGCAGCACTTTGAAAGGCCAGTCACAGCTCGTTGGTCTCATGAGCTGCTGTCCAGGATGACTAATGCATTTTGAGCAACTGACAGCATAACCAGCTGACTAAGCAACAGGCCAACTGGCTGAGTTTGGCCTGTTCACGATGTTGCAACTTCTCCTTGAAAAATCATTTAATTTCATCTAGATCAGGGATGGGCAACTTAAATGCTGGAGGGGGCCACAATTTTTCATCAACACTACCACAGGGCCACATATGATGAAATTGCAATTTTAAATATGTTAACAGTGCAGTAACTTAACATAGTTCATGCTCAAATGCATGTATAACAGTATAAATAGGAATACAAAAGGTTTGAAGCAAATACAAATAACCACTTACTGTGATTTCTTTTTTCCCAGTGCAAGAACAGCAGACCAACATTAATGCAAGAAGTAATTTTGTGCATTTTTATACTGCACTTTTAAGATTTCATGCTCAAATGCATGTAGTTGTACTGAGGGCCACTTCAAGTGAGGGTGCGGGCTGTATGCGGCCTCCGGGCCTCCAGTTGCCCATCCCTGGTATAGATGTTTTGTTCAAAATAAGGTTTATAAAGCAGGTTTATAAAAATCTACATTTTGGATCTGATAGTCAGAAAATCACAACCTTCTCAGGCCAATTATCACTTGAGATGTAGAAAACAGGTGATGACCTTTTCTCAAATATCAAACATCATTTGGTTCCACTCCTCCAATATGAAAATGTCTCCATTTAATCTTACTGGGTTGTTTTTTTTTCACCTTTTTTGACTGTTAGTGAGACTGAGCCATTATTTGCCATTATATTATAATTCAATAGTGAAAATACTTCACAGATTAATTGAAAAATGAATGAGTAAATGAGCCTGTAATGATAATAATCCTTGGCTGCAGCCCTAGAAACAGAACCTGACTGTGCGAGCAGGGGAAGTTGTGATTTCTGGGTTAGAGGATCCACTGAGCTTCAGTTTTTTTTTTCTTCCTCTGTTCTGCACGAGTCAGCATTGGCCTGAATTCCAACAATATCACCCTGAAGGATGTAATACCAGCTGGTGCAGTGAGAGCTATCCCCCCTGTATGATATTGCACAGAGAAAAGTCATCGGGCTCAGCCCCCAACAAGCACCTGTATTCGATTTCTCATCTCGACTCGGCGGAGAGCTCTAAGCCTTGTTCTCGCTGGCACTAATCCTCGCTAGAAAACAGCTTTCAGAGGATTAGCATCAAGGGGGGCAGAGCGGCGCTCGTCGGCGGGGGAGCCATGCTTCCCTTCTTCTTCTTCTACTTCTTCTTTCCATGCTCTTCCCTCTATAAGTTAACCTCACACACATGGCTTGACTTGACTAGGGAAAGTGTTTGACCTTCCGCCTGGTTTCCTTTCCGCTGACCCCCAGTGGCCTCCATTAAAGCTCGCCGCTCCCCATTGACATTCAGTTAAAACTCCCCTCAGGTTCTTCCCCCTTCACGCTGCAGCTGGATAACTTAGCCGTGTAATTCCACGTTATCTGGAGTTACTGGGCGACACACTCACGGCCCACATGCTGAACTGGACTTGACCTACCGTGGTAAGCTACTGTATCTTGTTGTTAAAACCCGCCCAAAAGCTGGAGGTAAAGTGGTGCAAGGCTGTGAGGTGTGCAGGTCGAAAAAAAAATGGGGAAAAATAAAGTGTAATTCCTGCTGCGGGCGACGCATGGATGGATATCAGACAGAACACAGAGAGCCGTCCTGGCTGTGCAAAAACACGGAGAATAACACCACCGCTCAAGGCCTCTTATAGATGCTGAAAGAGTGAAATAATGTAAGACGATGGTGGGTTTTTTAAAGCAACAATTCTGTTTCTCTGAACAAAGAGAGGATTATTCTGCATGGAGATGAGAGGAAGCTGCTGGAGGCCACGGCTCCTGCAGCGAACACAGAGCCAACAACTTTGTGGAGATGGTAAATTTAACTTTCTCCTCCAATTTTTTCTTCTTTTATGTTGTTCCTTTTTTCTTCTTCTTTCCCCTAAACCTCTGCAAATATTTCGTTCTAATCATTGGCTTTGATTCCATTTCTCCCTCCACAAACAGCAGGCCGTTCAGTTAAGAGCACTGAGAGAGATGAAAGCCGGTGCATCCGGGCAGGGATCAAAAAAAAAAGAAAAAGAAGGATGCTTTTCCCCTCAGTTTCCAAATTCCTGCTGGTTGTGACAGAGTTGTAAATACCCAAGATAAAAGATGGCTCTGCCTGCTTGTACTTAACATTCCCATTAGACTAGCAACAATGGCTGCTTTTGTGTGCTCTCATGTACGGATACGAATGAAAATTCCTTTGCCTCTAGTACTTTGCAAAACACAATTCAATCATAGAAAATTTTGAAAAAAAAAGAAAGAGAAGAAAATAGAAAAAGCAAGCTCGGTGATCTGACGAACAAAAGCAGGAGGTGTTTAGGGAACTCTCCGAGGTGAGAGCTAAAGGAAGGATTCGGTTCAGAGGAAGATGAATGGAAAACTGACAACAAGAGTGTCTGTTGTTAGCAAAGGTTGTATTTAAGGAGCTGCAGGAGGCCTATTACAGAGTCAACAGCCCAATCTGAACTTTTTAATGAGCCAGAGCTGATAAATGAACAAGAACCGCACTGTGCTTGACTGATGTGGGCATCAACCGCAACAGCAGAAAAAGGAAAAACTAGGGCTGGCGATATGGACCAAAAGTCATATCCCGATATATTTAGGCTGAATATCGATTTGCGATATATATCCCGATATTTTTATTGCAAAGTGAGAGCAAATGTTAAGTCAAAGCCAAATGTGACATGACACAAGTAGTTTTATTGAAACTGTTTATGTAAGTGAACATAAATACTGGATAACAACAGGAGTACCTTTAAAAAAAGAAATCAAAGCTCCATAAAGTGCACATTTAAATGAAAAAAATATCTTAAATAAAAGCTGCAGCTTGCCTGGAGCAAGGATCACAGTGCACAATTTGAACTATATCGATACATGCGATATGGTCTAATTCCATATCACATTTAAAAATATATTGATATATCTTTCATATCGATATATCGCCCAGCCCTAGATACAACCCAGGCACCCAAAAAGACCGCCGGGCTCTGAAGCTGATGTGACATATCGGCGAAATGGTAGAATTATAATTTATGTCATGTGATGCCACTGGGTGCAGCTTCTCACACAGACTCACATTAATAAAGAAACGTCTGTAAACCAGCGGATCATTTTTGGAACATCAAAATCCAAGAAATGACTCAGAATTTGATCGATTGGTCTGATAACATTTGGAAAGTCTAGAAGAGCCATAAGATTAAATTGCTTAATTTACGTTTAAGTTAGTGGAGCGCTTAACTGCACTGCTCCATGAGCCCAGTAGAAGCTGAAAAGCAGCAGAAGATCTGGTTATTTTTTTATGCAGAGATCTCCAACTTCATGCGCCACTGAACAACTTTCATGGGGATAAGCAGAGCCCTGCCTCAAACACTATATCCAGTTCTCTGTCTGTGTCAAGTGGGATCAGTTCCTGCCACGCCCCCCTTTAGAGACTAGCAGCAGGTCTGTTGATTCCAATGGGACAAATTAAATGAAAGTGAGCTCAGAGTCTTTTGTCGCAGAGTCACTCAAGTAATTATTCGATCATTTTTCACAGAACACATGTCTTCTGACACAAATATGGCAGTTTTCTGATGGACAAATAAGGAGAAAATGTATTTTGTTCATGACCTGTCCCTGTCTTAGCAACTACATTTGTCTGAGATCTGGCAACATAGATAGTGTTAGCGTTACACGAGACTTCCTCAAAACTGTTTGCGAAAGTTTAAGCTAACCAACTGTCACAAATGTGACTGTTAGTTGTGTAAAATCTAATATCAGCAAAATATAATATCAATAAATTATTCTTGATGTTCACAATACTTCCAAACAAGTGGTGGGAGAAGCGACCACGCCCACTTAAGAGACAGGAAGTGTATACAATTTTATTGCATTGGCAAAGCTGGTAATGCACCATCTTCCTTATACATACATACAAATATATCTTTGGTACAAAGCAAACGACAACAGAAAAGAAAAAAAATCCTTTTAGGTGTCCTCTGAAAAGTCAGATGACAGTCAGTTTCAGTTCTTGGTACATCCTGTTTCCTGTTTTTCTTTGCAATGATGGATTATTATTATAACACTTCAGAAATGCTCACCTTTAGTTTTACTTCCGATAGAAGTGCTTCAGAAGTGCTTCCGATAATTTGTGTGTTTGCGAGTCACCCTGTTCTTAGATTTTGTCTTTTACGAGCACAGTGTTATTATCACTAATATGAAATAAGGCATACGCAAGAGGAACAAAATCCGAATTGTAACAAATTGGAGCCATGTGTAAACTTATGGTTATTATATTACTGTCACTCCCTGCTCTCTGAGGCAGCTGTGCGTTGGCTCCTGTGTTGATTTTACAGCTGGTTGCCTGTACGGCTGCCAATCTCAAATTTAAGCTTCTTGCAGAGTGTGAGAGTGTCAGTTAAACCCCTCAGACTGTAAAATGAAAATGTAACGGGCCATTCTGCGCTCCAACCTCACACGCTCAGGGTGTAACCTGCACCGAACTCAGTGCTGTGAATGTGAATGAAGCTCTCGCCTTTATTTTGCATACTGACACTAACAGGTCTGCAGAGTCTCAGCGCCGCGGGGAAGCCACTCACCAGGGCGCCGTGTCGTGCGCGGGGAGTAAGTGAAAGTGAAAGAGGAAACAGATCTGTGAAAAGAGAGGTGACAAAGTGAGAGAGGAGGTGGCGGAGAAACATTGTACCTTATAACACTAAACGCCAACACAGCAAATGGAAAAGTCTGCTGGTCAGAGTAAAGAGAACAGAATATTCTGGTTTCTTTTCACTACGTTTGGAATAATTCCCTTTCCTTTCCTTCCTCCTGTTTACTTTACTGCATCATTCATTCCTTTCCTTCTCTGCTAATCCTGCTTTTGTCTTCCAACCTTCTCTCTTCCTTATCTCCTCCTTCCTCACCATCGTCTTTTCTTCACATCCTTGTCTTTGCCTTCACTACCTCCTTCACTCGCTCTTCGCTTCTTTCACTGTGCACTCCCTTTTCCTCCTGCCTAATTACTCATTTCTTGTCCTTTCCTTCCTGACTTACATCTTTCTTCCTCTACTCTTCCTTCACTGCCTCCTTGTTTCATTCCCTAGCTCACCCTTTACTTCTCAGCCACCTTTTTCCTTCTGTCTTCAGATTTCCTTTCCTTCTTTACATACTTTCCTTACATACATGTCCATTGCTTTCCCTTTTCCTCTCTCCATTATCTTTAATAATAGTAATGTTCTCCCGCCCTCCCTCCAATTTGTCTTCAAAACTTTTCGTCCTTTTGTCCTTCCCTACCTTCTCGTTTCCTTCCCTGGCTCCTCACTTCCCCCTCTCAGTCCCCTCTTACTTTCCATCCCTCTGTCTTCCCTCCTGCTTTTATATATTTCCATCCTGCCCTTGTGCTGTTCATTTTCTATCTATTTCCACCTTTCTTTCACCTTTCTATCCTGCTTTTATTTCCAACTTTGTTCTTTTCCTTTTCTACCCTCCCGCTTGCTCTCTACCTCTCTGTTTCTTTCAGTCCTGCCTCCTTTTGCTTCAGCACCTGCTCACTTCACTTCACATTGTTCAATCCTTGGTTACTTTTGTCCTTCGGCGGAGCTCCTCCTTTCCTTCTCTACTTCATTCCAACAATCACTTTTGCCTCCTTTTCTTTCTCAGCAAATTTCTTTCTCTCCTCCTTCGAACAGTGATGTCTCGTCTCTTGTTCTGTTCACTTTCATCTCCTTTACATTCCTTATTTACTTTCCTTGCTTAGCCCTAATTATTCTCCGCGAGGAGATAATAAGGGTAGAAAGGAAACCAGCAGGAGGAAGGACAAAAAAAGGGGAACCCTCCCCACTTCCCTCCGCCCCAGCAGCTGATGACGGGAATCCCAGAGAGCACTCTTGTCCTCAGCGGCGGCTGGTAGTCGGGACATGGAGATAGAAGAGGCGCCCTGGTTTTCCAAAGGCACGGGCTGCTCGCCGCGGCCCCCCTCTCAGCGGGGGCCCAGGTGACCCTGCGGAGGTCGACGCGGGTGACAAGCGAAAGGCTGAAAAATGTGCTCCTGTCTGGGAAGTGGAGGAGAAAAACACACACAAACACGCCGGGATATGAAATATTATCAGTTCAGTTGATTGAGCTTATTTGGGTCTCCTCGCATTTCTGCATGGTCAGCTGTTCTTGTTCGGAGGGGGATTTGATGACGGGTAATAAACTGCACCTGCTAAATAAAGCTCCACCTCCCCCCCTTCACCCTTCCCCTAATGGCAGGACAGTACATCTTACCATGCTTACCTCAAGGCTTTATGAACTGGACAGCTTTGCTAATTTAGCATACTTTTAAAGGTCGTGAGCTAATTTCGGAGGGTGGCGTTCTGTTCTGACGTCCAGTCGACCTTGATGATCTGATTCTGTTCTTCTTCTTCTTCTCTGCCGTCAGCTGCTGCACACACGGCCTGTTTACAGGATGTTTAATAGCCGATAAGCACCATTAACCGCTCTTCTAATAAACAGTGTGTCATTAACTCAAACACTGTCAGGTAGAGCGCTAAATGGAACTTAAAATGAAGCAACGCGTCATATAATAAGTTGATACCGGATATTAACTTCCAATAATAATAACAAAGTTCCGAAATGTGGCCGGTTGTAGATAAATTGAGTAAAAAAAAAGTATGCACAGCAGACTGCACATAATATCTACTCATAATGAACATAAGGATTAAACTGACATAGACTGAAATGGAAAATGTGTTTGGCTCTTTGGAGAGCTCTCCGTGTAATAATATACATCTGGTTGCATTTTATTTTTATTTGACCTTTATTGAAACAGGAAGCCCTCGCTGAAATTAGAAAAATATTTTTCAGAACTAACACTGACACGCAGGCAGGCAGCATGAAACACAGACTGCAACTTTGTGATG
Source organism: Centropristis striata (assembly GCF_030273125.1). Classification (NCBI taxonomy): domain Eukaryota; kingdom Metazoa; phylum Chordata; class Actinopteri; order Perciformes; family Serranidae; genus Centropristis; species Centropristis striata. The sequence goes on along the minus strand of NC_081528.1, from coordinate 7,965,876 downwards.
GAGTATAAAATGTTTATTGAAAAATAAAGGACAGAAACTAAAATTAAGAGTTTTTATAGTTGGACTTACTGTGAAATTAATCCTGCTTTCTGCCCTCACAGGCATTGGGTAGACCCTGAACAGGCTGCTAGTCAATCACAGATTCACGCTCACATTCACACCTAATTTTAGAGTCCACAATTAACCGAACACCTGCATGTGTTTGGACTGTGAGAGGAAGCCAGAAGACTAGGAGGAAACCCACGCTGACACGGGGAGAACATGCAAACTCCACACAGAAGAGCCGCAGGAGGTCAGTGGATTCAAACCACAAACCTTTTTGCAGTAAAGCAACAGAGCGAACCACATAGGAACGCCACTAAATGATTTACATTCTGGGAGTCAGTCCTTGGATTGACTTGCATGTTGTTTTGGGTGTATGTGAGCAGTGATGGTCTGCAGCTCTTCAGGCCTGCAATGGATGGATGAAACTGCATATTTCAATTTAAACTAAACTAAACTTTGCCAAGTAGTTTTATTTCTATCCCCATTGGCTGCTGTAACAACACCATAAGCTACTCTTCTTGATATCCACATAGTGGCCCTCATTTATCAAACCAGCGTAGATCTGAGCGTGTATATATAGTCTGACGATAGGGTTCACGTGTGATTCATAAAACGTTCGTATCTCTCCAAACACGGCATAATGCTGCGTTCGATTGCACTGGGAACTCGAAAAGATCAGAGTTGGAAATTCCGACTTCCGAGCGCTTCCGAGGTAAATGCGTTTCATTGCTCAGCCTCAGAAAACATGGCCGGCCACAGCAAATTGATGTTTGTTTGGATGTCTTTTGAGCATTTAAAAATTGCAGAGTGCAAATACAACTACAAAGTAATCCTACACTTTTAGTAACACAAATGCTAAATTAAACAACACATAACAGACTAAATGTTGAAGAGAAAGTGACTATTAACCCTTTTAATCCCTTTTGCTGTGACGTTTTCCACATATTTCTGACCTAATCGGGCTGCTTGGATCGGACCCGAATTCCTGAGTCGGAATCCGGAGTTCAAGGGCCGTTCTATTGCACTTGGAGGTCGGATCTTTCCGATTGCAATCGAACGCAGCATAAATGTGGCGGCTGGAAAAAATCGTCATTTAAATATCACGCCCTAATATATACTCGATTCAAATGCCTCGCCCCGAGAGTTTACGACACCAAAGGACGCGATATGGCCAAAAAGAGACTTTTTTCCTTACCTTTTTTGTAAAAGTCACTTTTATTAGCAAAGTGCACCGTTACAAATAAAACACAGGGGAGCAAAGTAATCTATCTATCTATTTTACAGAAATACACAGCGACAGGGGTTTATGAAATAAAACTACTTATATGTTGTTGTCTTCTTAATTAAGCATGGAAATGGCCATCAGAAAGCCATACTATAATGTTCTAAACCCGACTCCATAAAAAGGGGTCTGAATGCTGTCGGACAAACCAAACAACATTTATTTTAAATCTTCCTATCAGCAGTGGAGGGACAACATAATGTTTGTTGTAGAGATTGCGCTGACTGAAGGGTCACTGGGTCAATCAAAGGGTTCATGTTCTGTGAAGTGCAGTCCAGACAATTACAAGAAAAGCTGAGCAGTACTGGTGACTCCACAGTGAGGGTCAGGAGGTCACCAACATTTTGAAGACTGCCTCTAAAGAGCAGCTGAAACCAACATCCTGCCTGATGTGAGAAACCGTTTAAAAAGCTCATGAGGATGTAAACTAACTGGAAATAATATACACAGCCCCTCAGCCAATGAGAGTGCAGCATCACCTGTCTCCGTGGCGTAGACGTCTGTGTTGGCAGGTGCCCATCACGTAGACAAACAGAGCCAGTTGGAGCGGCGTGGCGCTCCACAGATGGCTTGCAGGCTGCCGCTGCGGCCTGCAGCCGAGGCTCGGGGTGAAGTTTACTGATTAGTCGTGTTAATCTGGTGTAAGCAGAATGTAAACTTGCTGACGGTGACCTCAACAACAGTGCTGCTGCTTGTGATGCATTTATGCTCTGATCCGGTCCCAGAGGGGGGAGCGGGGGAGGGGGGGTGAGGGGTTGGGGGGGGTTGACGCATCACATGTGGACAAACCAACATAAAGGGCGATTCTGCAGCTCTCAGCTCCCCGCTGACCCGCAGACCTTGATCAACGCTCGGGGCGGTTCATAACAACACGCAGGCAGGTCATTACATGAGGGATGCAACTGATGACAAACAAACAAATCAGCAGGAGAGGTCAACAGGAAGATCCCCACCTCAACCAGGGGCGGAGGTCAAAGGTCAGGATGTCAGGGCAGAGAACACGCATCTCTTTTTAAAACTCAGGAGACATTTTCTATGATGGCAGGTTCACTTTCAGGTCATTTCATAAAAATAAAATGTACTTAATTTGTCTGTACTGGGACTGCTGGTATATTAAAGTCAGAGACAGTCAAAGATATGTGAAAGCTGGACACAGATGCATCTTCAGCTGCTCTCTGCTGTATCCAAACAGTGTTTGTTTAAATATATTTAAATAAAAATATAAGTATGAGAGGCAAAATGGAAATAATGATCTGTTGTTGCCAAAAACAAGATATTTAAAGAATAGCCTGCTTGGAATATTCAATCATAAAATAAGTTGAAATCAAAAGATAGAGCACAGAAACACACAGCAAGCTTTAAAGCACTGAATTTCTCCTCGGGGATGAATAAAGTAATTTTGATTTGATTTGAATTTGAAATAACAGGGGAAATGAATTTGGGTAATTTTTGACCCATGTTGTGCATTAGAAGGGGTGTCAATATGTTGTGCATCAAAGGGTTAAACAGTAAATAAATGTATGTAAATGCTGTATGTAAGTGAAGTAGTTAAGAGGGTGACCTCAGCCACGTAAATTACGTAAAAAGTCGTTCTCTTTTGTTTTCACCTGGGACATGAAGTCCGTTCTCCTGGTGAAAGTCCGCTGTTTGTTTGACTCTCCCGAGTGTGACATTTAATCAGAACTACGTCATCAAGATGGTGGCAGAGGGAAGTCTAAATGTAAATTAATATAAGTTGTATTTTGCTGCCTGTACAAACACCTTATATATTGTCGTTTTTTGAGGGGAGACCAGTCTGCCCTCCTCCATGTTATGAGCCAAACTAAAAAAACTCAAATAAATGTTTCCCAAAGATGGTTTCTGTCATTTTAGCTCATTTTTAACATGCTGATGTGTGTTCAGTTTGGTTTTAATTAGTTATTTGATTCTATAAAACGGGGCTGTGACGTCATGATTGACAGTTGTAACTGACTCCTGATTGGCCATGCAGGTGTTTGGGCGGGAACTCAACACTGCAGCTCCACTCTTTGTCACGACTGCACAGACTCAGACTCCATGTGGCATCAACAGTGCAAGATGGCAGTGCCTGTATCCAGATATTTACTTCTCAATGTGATTTTAACATGAATATATAGTGATATATCCATTGACAATGAAACAATTAATGATTAAAAGTGTAGTTCAAACCGCTTATTCATTTCGCAAAGTCCACTGTGTGTTTTATTCTGAGGAATATCAATAAAATATATTTTTTTCTCACATGCTGACAGAACAGTTTCACTCTCAGCGTGTTCACTGCTGCTGCAACGAGGTCATAATATAACACTACAGTTTATTAAATTAATTGTTTTTTAACAGAGAAAAGTATATATTTGCCAGCAACACACATATCAACATTAGTGTTATCATGGCAACATGTAAGCTCACAGTGGTGGAGTGGATTATAGAGTGTGAAGTTACACAGGGATCACATTATTGATTATTGACAATAAAACCATTTCAGGAGCTTTTGTTCCAGAATCAGATTGAGCGATTTTGTCTGTCAGCACGTTATCTTGTTCCCTCGCTGTGTACACATAATGAACACCCCAGAGAAACACACACACACACACACACACACAGCTGCTGTAATAAGGTGAACCTTGTGTTCTCTGAGAGCTGCCACAGCGATCACACAGTGAACCTGGGGTGAAACGAGGCTTCGTTACTCGAGCGCTGTAATCTTTAGGCCTGGTTCACTTCACACTGGGACTCTGTATACGAGAGTCCAGTGCTTAATGTTAAAACAAGGAGGGTCTGGACTGGAAGTGAGGCACAAGGCATGCTTCACACTAACCTTCTATTTCCTTTATTCTCACTTATTAGGACGCTCCTGCAGGCCGGAGCGTGATTCAACGTGTCACTTCCTCCTGCAGAGAAACTCTGAGCTGCTGGGAAGAAAACCTGAGTACACAGACGGGATTACTGTACTCAGATTAACGTGGAACAAAAAATATGATTCTTTCTTTTTTTGCACAGGTTTTAAAATCCATATTTCCCCCAAAAGCCTTTTTTTAAATAATGTTTTTAAGAAAATGAAAGTTGGCATTCGTCATGCACATTTGAAGCTAGTCCCAGCAGGTTCCAGCTGTAAATGGATGTACGTAGCAACAAACAGTCCATTTGAGAGCTGCAGGAAATGTCAGTCCTTTTTACATTATAGAACAGAGTTCAATTTAAAAAGCCGAACAAGAAAACTTTTGTGAAAACCACAAGAAAAAGCCAAATCAACACCACTCTTGGCAGGTGTTTTTCTGAGAATTTAAGAAGTGCAGTGCTGAAAGTGAGGTCTTGAGATCTACGAGACATATTTATAAGTACTGCATTATGTAAAGCTGTGTAATGTATTGTGAGCGGACACATATTAGCTGTTACACTACCAAACAACATGCTGGGTACAACTGAGTGCAGTACATTCAAGGACAGATGAAGAAAGAGAGACCAGAGATGTTAGATTGTAGCAAACAGAAATGCTCTCACTACAATGAAACATAATCACACATGAAGAAAATTGGACTCATTAAATCCACAAAGTCTCAGCTTTTCACTCATGCTCGAATCATAGACTGTTAACCCTCTAGAGTCCATGAAACCACCTGCACATTACTTCTTCATGACGTGAAGACATAAAAATGAAGCAACGTGGAGCCTCTCCTTCAGCTTCCCTCTAAAGTTCTGGCTTGAAACTCCATACCAGATTTTTTTTAATGATATTCGGCCAAGTAAAACTGGAGATAATGTCAAATATATTTAGTATAAAAATATAGAACTAGATATTATCCTCATTTTACCTGTTATATGTTATATTTGCATATATTTTCATATTGGCAACATGTACATTTCTGTGTGTGTGAAACTTAATTTAACTTTTTTAACTTAAAGTTAAAAATGAACTATCGGGACATATAGGTGAGGTTGCGCTGAAAAAACTGGTTCCAACATGGCATGGTAAATATTTTTTAACAGGTTTTTATAGCCCAAGATTTCAGAGGGTTGAAAAAAAAAACCTCAGTATGCAAAAATATTTAGATACAGTCAGCCAGAATAACAGATTTTAATGCATGCATGCTGTATGTTATCTGCATAAAGTAGGCCTGTATGTAAAGAGGAGACTTTTAGTACCCATCAAGCCCATTTTCATTCAGAAATGTTTAGGTCAGAGGACCTTAAGCCACTTTGGACCACAGACCAGGGATAATAGACTGTAGCAAACTTAAACATTGCTCCAAAAGTTATATCCCTGATGTAACTTTGAGCAAACACTTGTCCCAAATAGCTGTTAGCAAATGACACCTATACTCCAGCATTGCTGGGGCATGCAACTATGTCGTGACAGGTGTTTTGCTTGCACAGAGTTGAGTGTGAAGTTGTTTGGATTATAACTGGTTCTTGAGAAAGCTGCAGGCAGCAATACTGGAGGTCAATAAATCCTCCCATTTCTCCATGTTGCACATGGAGATTTTGTCCTGAAGAAGTCACTAAATAAAAGGCCTAAAGGTCACTCAAAGCAGGAGTATTTTGGAATTACAGTTTCTCTTAACCCTTTATAGGGCACTCTTGGAAATTAAAAATGTCAACCCTGAAGTGTTGGAGGATATTACAAGACTTTCTGCAAAATGTTTCATTTTTATATTGCAAATCAAGGTCATTATTATTATATTTATTATAATCTCTTTCCCACAGCAACCCTAAATAGACAATAACACATCATTTGCATCCATCACCACTTTATCTTTTACCTTTAAACTATTTATTATCTTTTTAGACTACTTATTGCATATGCCTGTCTGAATGTCTTTTTTAAAGCACCTTTTATATATGAAAAACACATAAATTTAGTTGTATACTTTTTTAATACAATGACAATAAAGGAAAGCTTGAATCTTGTATGATTTACTGATTGGTCAGATGCCACAGTGTCACTATCTGTGATGTAGAAATCCATGTGGTTCTATGAGCTCACGGAGAGCGAGGAGACCTTTTATAGATGTCTCAAGACTCAAGTTACCAAATATGGTTCTCAATCAAATAAATGGTTAAAATGTGAAATGGATTGTTTTTACATTTATCCACATTATTGTTGACTCGCTTTGAGGTAAATCAACACAAAGACAGAAACATTCAGTTCAAACTAACTCAGATGTTTTCAGATATGAAACATGTTTCAGCATAGATCTGTTGTGGTGCAGCTGAAGCTGCTGCCGCTGCAGGGAAAAGGCATAAAGCTCTCCATCTGCAGATGCGATCCACTGATCAATTTGTGGATCTAGCAAATGCCGATACACTTGTGTTTTTCTGCTCCAGTAATTTAAGTAAACATAAAGATTAAAAATTCAGCGAGGGGAATGGTTTCACTCGAGCCCTCAGGCAGCGGCTTCCTAACACCTTCCATATCTGCCTTTTTTATAGATCTGATAGATTATTAAAACCATCATCGCCTGACCTCCTGACACGCTCACTCCTGCAGCGGCTTAATGCAAAACACTTTTGCCTCTGGATGTTTAAGTACATAAACACATCTCGCTGCAAAACATGTCGACCTCGAGCAAGGTCTTAACTTCCATTTCAGCTCAGGAGGAGACGCCCGCCGGGAACCGAACAAGACAAATATAATCTTCTTTGAGAACAGCAGTGTAATCTTAAGAAGATAGTATACATGTGTAACATACTGCAGATATAATATTTAACCCTTCGGCACTCAGAGTGACAGCCTGAAGTTGTAACTGAAGACTGATTCCAGTTAATTTAACTGATTTAAAGTCTTATTTCTTAGCAAGTTTCTGCACTTTATCTAATTCATAAAAGAAACATTCAAACATAACAATGAGCTACCTAAAGTATTTTCTAATTGATTAATAATGTATGTGGTGTTCAGACTCTATTGAGTGTCCATAATCAGATTAGATGCACATTGTGCCATTAAAATATCATGCATTCATATTTTTAGTGATTGACTAATTAATAACTTTGTACGGCTGCAGACTTGATTAATCGTTGGAAAAGACTTAACTAACATGTATATTACCAACCATTATAATTATTATTACTATGGCTCACAGTAGAAAGCATATTCAATCACATTCTCATGAATGTCTCATATGTACTTTAGAAACCAAGGACATCTGTGAAAACATTCATTAAAAGGTGCAATCTGTGCATGCTCCAGAAACAATAAGGGGCAGCATTTCACATGTGGAACAACAACATGATTTACTAATTGATATTGTACAAGATTGTGTTCAGTCACACACACACACACACACACACACACACACACACTAACCTGCAAAGTCGTACAATCTGCACATTTTCACAGAGGAGAATGGGTAAACAAAAGTAAACGACTTTTCACCCCGGCATTTAAGTAGATTTATTTACTGCTTACTTGAAACTGCAGCCCTTTTTACAACCACAGACTGTACTGGTATGTATGAAAACGTGTGTGCTATTTTTAGAATACTCCACTATGGAGTTCTTGTTGCATCAGTAAGCTGGATGACCTGAGACTGCAGATCACCAACTACTGCATGAATCCAAGATAGGGTTGTTTTTGTTTGTTTTGTTGGCTGATCTGTAAATAAGTCACACCTCTGTTGCACATGTAGTATAAATTTACTACCTCTCTGAGTGAGAAAAGTGGATTAAAGACCAAGTCGAAGTTCCTTTTAATTTTCTTTATTATCAGTCATCAGAATACACTGCCGAGGTACAGCGGAGGAGAACTTTGTCAATTTCAAGGCTGCTGAAAGAAATCTGTCCCTTGATCAATGAAGTGTTCTCTCTGAAATTTCTCTCTGTGTGTAAGGGTATTTAAGTCAAATGTTCTTGCCCATACGCAACACATGGGCGCATCTTCCCGGGCACAAGCACTCCGCTAAATCTACTTTTCAACCTCAAAAAGGACTTTTTTATGTCCACACTCCAACGTCTCTTCTGTCTGATATACACCTGACCCCACAGCCCCCTAGACTGGAGACTCTGTTCTGAACTAAGGTCAGGGTGAGGCCCCTCTTACTGAGACAAAACTCCTATACCACATGTAACATACCATTTGTGGAATAAAATATACTACACACACACTCAGTCATATGTCTTGAGGATGTTGATGGCTAAATTTCATGTAGAAGGACTATAACTTATGATCAGATCTATGCAAACTAACCTCAGTTGACCTTTACGTGACCAGTAAGTTTCAGACACCAATATTGATATTATTTTGCACATCACCTGCAATTTTTGCAACTTTCAATGATCACAATGCATGCTAAAATAGGTGTTTCTTTAAATGTCGTGGACAACTTTTTGTGCCGTCCTTGAAATATTTTAGTCCATGAATGTCACACTCTTAATGCTCTATAATGTACATTTTACACAGATTATTGTCCATAATACTATTTATCAGGACAGTCTCCTGACTCTTTCTGACATATTTAGTATGTTTCCAATGCCACAGCTGGTTTTATTCTCAGAGTAAAGTTAAAAATGAGAGGAATTCACACTTGGTTTGGAGATACTGCAGTAAAGTGAAGTGTGAACTGAAATGTTGGGCATGTTTGACCCCCTGGCAGCACTTAATAAAAAGTCAGAAGAAGTGAAATCATTTGGGTTAAGAGATAATCCATTAACATTCGGTCCACAGGGAGAGATTGACACAAATGTTGCCAGTTAAAGTGAGTTCAACCCTATTTATCATGTCTTACCATGAGTACCATTAGCTGGATACTGACACAGTTATCTGCATTACTCTTCTTTGAATCCAGATTCACACACTTAAATACAAGCTCATATATTCCACAAACTCTTCTGAAAGGGTCACCGTATATTCAAAACAAATGCTTATTTGATTTCATTCCGCCGGCCGCCTGTTTGTGAACGAGAGTCAGAGTTAAATTAAGAGGCTGACATGTTTTTGCAGAGCATCAATCTAACACTGAATGCTTCGCCGGTTGATATTTTCTGCTGTTAAAACACGCTGAATGTTTTTCCGACCTTTTGATACGTGTGGTTATTACTCATTAGAGTGAAATGATGTTTTCTGATTCACAAACAGCAGCTGCCTCCCTTCATACTGATCAATTTGCTGGTATAAAAACATTTTCACATCCCTGTTGTGTTATTAATATTTCTGTGGATACAAATGAAACAGGTCAAAGCACCAAAAGAAAACATAGAGATATTTTCCTTTCATCCGCCTCCTCGTATACACAGAGAACGAGGATTAAATAAGATATATTGAATCTGATCCACTGAGTGATGATGGGAGTTTGTTTCCTGATGACAGAAGGTGTGAGGACGCAGGTCTGACACCCCGGGGGAAATTACAGCCGCTCTGTAGTCATGTAGGCAGCACCACCATGCACAATTCAAACCTCTGGCCAGTGAAAAACAGGTAAGTCCAGGTATGAAAATCATCTTAAAAGTGTTAGAACTAAGCAGGAGCTGTCACACCATCAGCAGTGGGACATTACTAAGTAACCTCATGTGTGAAAAGAAACTAACAAGTTTAAAAACTAATCAGACCGGAGCAAAAACAACCTTGGAATGAAAATGCTCTCATAATGCCCTTTGTGTACCAGATGGGTGTTAAGAAAATAAATAAATATAGAAATAAAAGCACCAGGCATTGAAAATACTCTATCACAAGTAAAGGTCCTGCATTAAGATTATAAAGAAACATTTACTTTAACTACTTAAAGTACTCATTGTGCAGAAAAATGTTCCCTGTGTGTGTTTTCATATTATGTTGTACTGTAGGAAGTATGTATTCATATACTGGGAGATTTTGTAGATTTGTCAATTATGGCCAAATGAGGTGGTGTGTGAAAGTGGGATGTACATGAGGTGTAATACTCTTTAATATACAAAGTGTATATTGTGTAATACATGGATGTACATTGCGATATAAAGAGACACATAAATAGCTATTTTAAGAAAAAGAAACTTAATCATTCAACAGATGTTGTGCTCTATTTACTTATTTTGAGCAGTTTAATCTGCAGCGATGCTTCCACACATCTCTAAAAAGTCGGAAAAAAACGATCTGTTTTCAGCTTTGTGACAGGGACTTTCCCAGCTGATCGAAGAGAGTTTTGCAAAGTTTGTTTCGCTTCAGAAGGAGGAGGATTTTCTCTTTTTGTCAGTCGTCATTCAACACTTTTGCTCAGAGTAATGGATGATTAAGTTTGTTATTGTCTACATCCATTGTGACTAGAGGATGAATCCAACTGATGTGACTTTTCATTGACACTTCGAGTCATTAGACAGTTATTTTGTGCTACATATCAGCAGTTTGCAAACAATGATATCAGATATATATTAAATATTGTAGAGCCCTTCTGCCTCTGGTTCTTTAACATGTATAACATGTAAACTGTAAATATTAGTTTAAAAAATGGCTTCATGTATCATTTTTTTCCCCAAAATATTTTTATTGTCAATTTTCAGAGTAACAAATAACATACATATACAAATATTAATAAAGATAATGATAAAAGGTAAATAAATAAAAACTAGACACAAACTATGACATGTCAAAACAGAGTATACACAATATAATGTCGGAGTTGAATATCCACTTTAGTGTATCAAATGTCACAACAGGTACTCTTCAAGAACACATGATAATAATAATAATAGTAAAAAATATAATTGTAACAATTACTTCCTAGGCAGTGCACACATGCACAAAATGAAGCTAAATAAAAAAAAATAAAAAAAATATATAGATGAATAAATAAAGAAACGAGACAAAAAAATAAAAAACTTGACACATATCATAACATACAAAAACAAATTACACACAAAGAGGCACAATATAATAATTATAACAATAAAATTCACAAAAGTGAATGTCCACTTGAGTGTGTCAAATATGTCAGAATAAGTACTCTTTAGGTGGGTTAACTACAGCTTCAAGTGCTCCAGGATAGGTCCCCATTCACCATAGAATTTCTGTAAGTTGCTGGATATCTCGTATCTCAGTTTTTCAATGTGGAGGATTCTTACCAACTCGCTTAGCCAGGCTTCGAATTTAGGTGGTGAGTCAGATTTCCACATTTTCAAAATGCATATCTTCGCTATGACCATACCATAAGCCAGTGATTCCCAATAGGGGGGGCACCAAAGATCCACGGGGGGTCGCAAAGCCCTCTTGATTTCAATATAGATGAGTCAGCATTTAATTAATTAGTGGGACAAAAACAACTAAATACATAAACTTTTATTGATTTATTTAAATAAAAAAATCACAATAGAAAAGTTTAAAAATAAAGGCTAGACAGACACAGAGGTACCCTCACCTAGCGGTAACCTCATCTAACAACAGAGAGAGCTAATGGAGGGGGGGTGGGTCCCCTAAGTTTACAATGGTAAAAATGTGGGTCCCTCAAGAAAAAGGTTGGGAACCACTGCCATAAGCCACTACCATAGTAACTTTCATGCATCATTTAATAGTAATTATCATTTTTATTTTTAGACATATTACAGTCACATCCAAAGAGTAACACTTCAGCATCACGTTGGCTGATAAAAGCCTTCCTACAGCTTCTGTTCTTACCTTTTGTTTGACTCTGGGTTGAATTTAGGGCAGCCAACAACTGAACCTCAGACACCTTTGAAACCAGGATAAGCAAAGGAAAAAAGGAGACTGTAGGTTGACAGTGATGAATTAGTTATGAAGGTTTCTGTTAACCAGCGGCGGTAACAGAAATGAACGATGGCCAAGGACTCCAGGAAGGTTGTAAAATCTATCTGTAAACCCAAGGTCTGATTGGGCGAGGTGTCGCGGCGTCTGATTTCTTCAGTGAAATGTGTCGTTGCTTGATCCACCTCCAGATTTCTGCGGTGGAGTTAAGATTCCCCTTCTTGTCAGTGTCAATATTGTCAAACATTTTCAAAGAGCATTTGAACAGAACACAGTACAAGTGTTGACTGAAAAACAGATTTAGTGCTCCTCCTCCTCCAGAGAGCGTTTTGTGAAAAGAAAGAAGAGAAAGAGGCAAGGATGTCACACCAAAATAATCTAATCCTTTAAGCATGGGAGGAATATTGTGGCATGATGAAGAAAAGAAATAAAACAGCTGAGAATTATGTTTTTTTTTCTGCTGAATGATGACAACCGCCAGCACAACAACATCGCCTCAGGCCACAACAATAAGCGGAGGAAAAAAAACCCTCTAAATGAAAGACAGACGAGACTGAGAGGAAGTGAGAGCGGGAATGAAATAGAGACAGAGCGACAAAAAAAGGGAGCGAGATAACAAGAAAAAAATTAACAGGAAAGTGATGTAAAGTGAAGCCTGGAGGCCGACACCTGTCACTGCCATTTAAACCTTCTTAGTAAACCTTATCAGGACGAGTCGGGAAATGAGACATCCACAGATTCCCTCCCTTCGTCCCTGTCACAGCGCCATGACCAGCACGCCATCAAGGCGACAGCGACGGCCCGCGATGAATTAAACATCACTCTGCTGCCGCTGAACGACTTGAGAGCTGTGACTCAGTGGAAACGTTCCAGGTGTGGTTTTGTGTCACTCAGGTGACAAACAGAAAGATTTTTATAAAGTTTGTTTGCTTTGAACAAATAAGAAGGAAACACAGAGTGAAGGTGTTGGTGTTTTGTTTGTACAAATGTTTACAGCAGAGAGGAACTGGGTCAACTTTAGTATCCAGTTCAGTTACTATCAATTGAAACAAACAAGAAACCTTTCTTCATCTCCACGAAACCACCTGAATATTGTAGTTTATCAGCGCTTCTTATCCCATAAGTATTGGCAAGTACAGGCCTACTCTACCTTCTAGTAGTGATGTGCCAATGAAGCCTCATGAACCATTTTCTTTATTTTCTGAGCCCACTAGATGGCACTCTCTGTTAAAAAAAGGTCTGAAAACACACTCACTTACCATTGCTGGAGACTTTTTTTAAGCCAAGAGCGCCATCTAGTGGGGTCATAAAATAAAGAAAATGGTTCATGAAGCTTCATTGGCACATCACTACCTTCTAGTAGGTCCAGTAGGTTGTTATTAGCCCTTTCAATGGACAGTTGCTGTTTTGTTGCATTTCAGTTTCACCTATGTTTGGTTTAGGCACCGGGAAACGCCATAATTTCATTCGGTTTATGCTACAAAACTACTTCTCTGAGGTAAGATCAACAGTGTTCCGGATTAGACGTAGTAAAAGAGTAAAATAAATACACATAAATGGCAAAAGTGAACGTCACTCAGCCTTGGTGTCATCATGTCAATCATCATTTGACATCACGGACTCGGCAAGTAAAAACCATCAGATGTGTGTGATGTTTCACTTTACACCAAAAGTAATGACTTTAACTGAAGAGTTATTTTGCATGTGCAGCTAGCTGCTGGCTAACTAAGATTGGTTCATCTGACAGAAAAATATAAGGCAATAATGCACGATTCGATGAAACATGATGAGCATTGATGATGATGATGATTGATGATGTGCATTATCAATACTATAATTATCTTTTAAATTGCTTTATTCATCCCACAATGGGGAAATTCAGCCACTGCATTTAACTCATCCTTTTTTTTACACACAAGTGAACACACCATGCAAGGAGCAGTGGGCATCACATTACTGCGCCCGGGGAGCTGTGCAGGTTAGGTGCCTTGTGCACTTCAGTCCTTGACCTGTCAGTACCAGGATTTCGAACCGCAACTCTCCATTTACAAGCCTGATTCCAACCTCTAGGCCACGGACTGCCCATATTTAGACACATGAGGAGATTTCAACCAGTCGCCAGAATAAATGTTTGTTTTTGTTCTGGCTTTGATTGAGGCAGAGAAAGTGGGGGACATGCAGGAAAAGGCTCAGAGCCGGATGAAGCTCAGGCCCTCTTCACCAGCGACTAAGCCTTAACGCTATGCCCTCCACCGGTGATCCACCGGGACGCCCCTATGGAAGTGCAAACCACAGATGTGTTTCATCTCCACATTCGTTCACAATTTGAACGATTCTGAAACATTTGGACCAAAGGGCCTCTGGCATGGCTGAAAATCTTAATTTTTTAAAAGTGGTCTGATTTTTCAAGGAAGATCTTTGTTTCATTGTTTTTTGGCAGTCCCTATGGCATCGGCCTATCCTCTCTGTTGGACCAAGCACTGCTGGCCAAAGTAAACAGGCCACTGCTTCTGATTTCTCCCAGGAATGTCGCCACTGACATCTGGTTTGTGAAAGAAATCTTTGAAATTACTATAAATTAAGCTTTAGTTAAAAACCTGAAAAAAAAAAAGGCGACATTATTTAACCCGACAGCAACATTGAAAGTGTGGAGAAGTAGAAACTGAATGAGCTTGAATTTGGTCAGTGTAAAAACGTACATGAAGATTTAAATTGAGAAATATTTTATTTCTGAAGCTGAGTGCATTCTGCTCTCTGTGAGATTCATTTTTGAGAATGATTTTCTCTCTCCTTTAAAAAAAAAAATAAAAAAATCCAGTGTGCATATACGTAGGAGCAAAAAAACTTGAAAAGTCAAAATGAGTATCGTCTGACGCACACACACACACACACACTCACACACACACACATGCACAGCAGTCTCAGTATCCATCAGATGAAGGCTGCGAGCCTGCGACAGTTTTTGACAATCCCAACAAAAATTATTCATTTATCTGCTTCACATCTTGCTGATGCAACCTGGAGAAAGACGAGTTCAAAGGATGTTGTCAGAATGATAAAAAAAAAACTAAAAAAAAAACAGGCTCTGGAAACTGAGAGGAATATTCAGTGTTTGAGGACGCCATGCTTAGAAAACTCATCTATTGCTGCTGCTGCTACAGTCTGCAGCCTCTCAGGAGTTTTATTACCAGAATAAACCAGCCAGGTCTATTCCACAACCTCCTGTCTCTTTATCATTTATCACATTCAGACACGGTAAAGTCTAGAAATTCATCCTGAAGACAGTTGTGACGCAACAAAGAACATAAAGAGCAGGTCAGAAGCAGGTAGCACTGACAGCCTGGCAGAGAATCAGTGGAACTGGGCCTTTTATTCTGAAGGCTGACGAGGGAAGGTGGGAACAGGTGAGTCAGTCAGGTGAGTGGAACAGGTGAAAAGTTTCGTTCTTCTCTCAACTCCCGTCCCGTCTCATGTGTCTCTCTCTCCAGACAGTAAGTGCTAAGTAGAGTGCACACAGAGTTGCTCAAGTCCACCCCTTACTCTTTTTTTCCCTTCTGTTTGTGTTTTACCTGCAGTTGGCAACCAGCAGTAGGTGCACTATCGCCACCTTCTGCCCCGGAGCTCCCTTTCGCCCTCTCCGAGGAACTGCCGCTCCCTGTAGCATCCCAGCCAGTGTTTCAGTTCATTTACTGAAGTACTAGTGCAGTGAACGAGATTCCTGATCCGCTCTCTGTCTCACCCAGTGAGACGTTCAATGAATGTACTGCCTCTGTCATTCAGATCACTGAAATACTGCCACAGTCAACTGGAGCCCTGTGAGAGTGGCCTGTTTTGGTAATGGACGCTTTTATTTTGAAAGGGCGAAAAGAGACTTCCGGTCGATCGTAAAACTAAATAAAGTGAGATTATACTGTAAAGATATGGCCAAGGGGTTCGATGTTTTATGTTTTTTAAGCTTTCACAGTAACCTTGCATATATTGCAAGTATTTTTTGTGTTTAAATAAGTTTTGGATAAAATTAAAAGTAATTCATGCTAGCAAGGTTTGATACAGAGAGCTAGTTTTGCTCCAGTTAATCCTCTTGTATTCCTGTGTGTTTTATAATTGGTATTGCAACTTTCAGTTTACAAACTGTAGCACATACGGCCGTTGTCAGTTCACTTAGCAAGCAGCACTGAGCACACCCTGTTTCAGTTCAGTAAGTACTGATACACAGTCACAGCTCCGGTTAAGTACTGAATGATTTGGAGAACTAATCTTTTGTACTTATCTTTTTAAAGACCAGATTCTAATGATTCAGTACACCGAAAAGAACTGCCGTTCCCACCATTAGTCTTCTGGATAATGTAGAAGCAGATGATTAGGGGAAGTTAAACTCTTAAAATCCATGTGGTAGATGTGTTTAGGGGTAGGTGTAGGACCAATACATGTTGGCTAAAGTTTAGAACAGAAGATGCATGTTTGAGTCTTCATTTGAAAGGTAACATGTCGTTTCTGCAGTTGTGATTGTGAAGCTTGAGGCTAAAACACAACTGAAACTACATTAGGTCAAAAAAGTGAAAAGTGTTTTGGTCCAACCCACTGGTACCTGCTGGTGACACCATATTTCAACATTTGTTTCTACTTTTACAAAAAAATGTTTCTCTATTCATCATATTTTATCATGTTTTTTGTTTTGAAGTACCTGCCTTAATCTATATTTACATTTTAACACATTGTTCTTTTGCACCAATACAAATTATTATATTTTCATGCAATATATATTCATTGTATGTGAAAACCTATTTTCAGAGGTTAAAGGTGGTGAAATAAACAGACTGACTTGGATAAAAGCTGAGACACTGACGCTGCTGTAATTTAAGTCTTTTCTTCTTCCAATAGTGGACCTACATACATTTTAATCAACTGAATCATGTTTTTGTATGATATTAATCATGTTTTATGACATGCATGGTCAATGTCTTCATTTTCCTGCAGCTCATACAGCTCAAGGACTCGAAAGTCGTCAGATCAGAGCCACATGATGCTGGGTGACACACTTCCTTCTTTTCACAGGATAAACATCACTAAACATAACGACATTTGAGATTATTCATGCTGAAATTAGTGGAAAAATGATTCATGGTTATCTGCATTATGTTTGTTGGACACATGGAGAAGGACAGATATGCAGGGTGGCCATCACTTACGGGGGACCACCGACTTCTAAGCAGGAAAAGCACAGGTGTGTTTAATAACTAACAATGGTGCATCCATTAAGGTGGGCCAGTTCCAGGATTTGGTATCATGCAAACAGGCTCGCTGGCAAGTTTTCATGGGTCACTGAATGAGACATTAATGTAGCAGTGCTTCCTGTGCTTTACCTGCAATAAAAAGTCAAAATGTTTGCTGTGAAAATGTTTTTCAATGACTTGATTGTGAATAACCACTAGGAGTGCAGTATCCTCTTTTACCACAGAAACTGGCTGATTTTCTATGACCAGAGGGGGCGCTGTTTCACTCAAAACTCAAGGGAAAATGGAGAAGAGATGGCTGCTAATACAAATACAGTAACTGTTATTTACAGAAGATTCAATCTTTTATTAAAATAAAGAAAGTGCTGGTCCTGGGGTAAAAATGATTGCATGTTACAGAGTCGCAAGAACTGTCCGGTTAAAAATAATTTTGTCTCCGTCACTCTGCTGTCACTTCTGCATCTGATAAAGGCAAAAACACCATAAAAAATAATATTATATATACTGTAAAAAATATGTGACCAGCTGACAGCACATCCATCCATGACAGGATGTCTAAACTTAAATAAAAGCAGCAAGGTTAAATAACCGGCGTTAAGCCCAGGTTGGACAAAATGAATCCGTCAATCAAACAAAAAAATATTTCGGTCTTTTGTGACAGTTCTGTTGCTCTTTCTCACAACATCTGGCGCTGAGGCCAGAGATTCAACATTTTCTTCTGTGAAATAAAACAACCTCAGCAGAGGAAAAGTCTGAGAGCTTTGGTTTGCAGACGATGTGTACACGAGGGAGGGATGAAGCCCCATCAGTATTAGAAGGATCAACTGCTGCTCTGAATTATTTCTGCCTCAAACACATGCAGCTGCTGTATTTGCACTTGTTCTCTCTTTAAGAGAGTTTTACAGAAGCACATTTTCTTGGTCACAAGAGAATGAAGAGCTTCTGTGTGCTGTTTGAAACTCCTCATAATCTGCCCTCAGAGGCATTTTCACAACAAATTAGACTGCCACGTTTCATGTTTTAATTACAGTTTGCCCTTCAGATCAGGACTCAGTTTAGCAGTCCTGCTGGATTTAACACTGTCCAATAATAATTCCCCTTACTTTCTGTCACACACGCATATTTTTATCCCCGCTGGCAGCCGGGCCGAAGCAGTGAAGTGGGTCTTTCTGTGAGTCCGACATGTTGGTCCGGAGTGAGACGTCTCAACAACGACAGGCTGCATTTTGATGATATTTGCTGTAAAAATTCATGAACCCCAGAGGGTGCATGTTAATGGTTTTCCTGACCTCTCGACATGTCCTCTTGCGCCACCATCAGGACCTGTTTCAAAGTTAAAGCACACAGCACTCCACTATTGCAGCAGAAATGAACCCTGAAGCCTCTAGAGGGTGCTGACAGGACAGACTGTTAAAGGACAGCCTGGTCCTCTTCCTCTGTGTCCAAAAACACTTTAATGAGCCACAGTGTTGCACCAAGTCACATGTTCCTTCAAATAATGAACACACACACTAGTTTATTTTAACACACACCGTACTGCATCAAATACTCACTAGAGCACCAAATGTGGATTAATCCGCTGCTGAAAATACTCCCTATCCAGTTTACGAAAACACAAATGTATCAGTTTGGACACTGAATGTATACAAGAATTGAATATATGTCAAAAAAGGATTAGTTAATGCATTAATATACACTGCTGTGTCCTTTTAACAGCAGAGAAAAGCAACCGTTTTGTCACATTAATACTCACGGATGAATTATACGAACGTGAAAGTGGCCGCCCACACACTCATGCACATTAGCTTTACATTGGGATGATGCAATGAACTGTAATTGCTTTGAAAATTAATAATGAGTAATAATTGGCCCTGTTTGTTCTGCAGATGGTCTCTTTTACAGACAACACTTCAGGGAAAATGGCCAAATGTTTTGTGCTTGTTTTTTAGTTGTAGTACCACAAGTGGCCACTGGGGCAAAGCTGAGGAGACTGTTTTCCCCAAACAACAACCCCATAGGCCGTTTGTCCAGCAGCTTAAAAGAGGTCCAACACACCAAAGGCTCTCCCATAAAAGAGGTCTAACAAAATTTACACAAGTCAGGAGTCGTGCAAAATAGTAAGGGTTTATTAACTAATGGTGAAACAGCCCAAACAAACCAAGAACAGGAATCAAACGACTGAAAACAAAAAGGTCTGGGGGCCTCATGTTTCAAAGAGTGTGCAGCTTTCATACTGAAAGATGGCGTACTCCCAAACTAGAAAAGTACCTTATACATGTATCAAACTGTGCTTACGGCAGGTTCTGCCCACCTTTCCTTAATGGGTCAGTGACAAATAAGGGTTGGCAAGATGTAGAATGATGTAACCACAAAAAAATGATAAATATTAAATACTTCATCCACCTACATTGTATTAAATGGACATATATATACACATATAATTTGATATTTCTTTTAAAATGAAGTTATTTATATATATATATATATATATATATATATATATATATAAATAACTTAATTTAAAAAAAATATCAAATTATTATTTATTTTTTTTGTATTTCTACATTTACACATTTCACCAATATTGAGCAGAACACATTCTAAATGCAGCCATTTTTTTCAAAAGTTTTGACAAATTATGTAAAAATGTGTTATATACCATAATGTTGCAATGTAAACCTGGATTGTATTTTTTCTCATTTTAGTTAACATTTATTTCCCTGTATATAATCAGATTATTATGGGAAAAAAATTACCGGTTACACCAACTGACACTGCGTTACATCACGTCATTGACCCTAATACATCCCAATCAGTGTGGAATTGAGCGCACATGCATGAGCCACAGACCACGCCTGGCTCCTCCCATAAATGAATACGCAGATGACATGCAAATGACTATAATTCACCTGGCTTGCCCGCTGATTTTTGAAATAATAATGGCAAATCAACATGCTGCACGCGAGGTAGACGTGCTGATCACCGAGATGGAGGCAGGAAAATGTGCTTTTTCTTGCCTCTGCTCTGGGATCAGCAACAAGATGTCACTGTGGATGTTAACACACCCGGATGGCAGAAGTGTTCCTAAACACACGCTCCGTCTAAACTCCACAGTTGTCTATCTCCTACAGTGCCAGAGCCTTTGTATAATGCGTGCCAAAATAATTTTCACACATCAGTTTACAAGCCACACTTTGCCTATAACTTGTTGTCCCAATTAATCATCACATACTGGATCAATAATGCACCACACCTGACTTATTCTGAAATATTTTCCCACACGTTTTTTCTCCGGGGAGAGGGATCTGTGAGCCATGGATCGCTGTGCAACTGCAGCGTTAACATCTCCATGTTAAACCAAAGGGAAAGCAGTTGGCGATCGTGACTTGGACACAGTGATTAAGACATGTCATCTGTGAAAAATCTGTTTTACCAGGTTTATACTGTGCTCCATATTAATTAGAATCAGAAATACTTCATTGATCCCCCGGAGGGATATTCGGTGTATATTATTATGTTCGGAGCTTTCACAGCGGTCCGCGCATTGTCATAGCAAGTTCACTTTTCATGTGTGTGGGAAAAACAGCATACGCAATGTTTTTGTGCGTACGCTGCATTGATAGATATGTATATGATTTCATACATGTGGCTCCAGATGGGCTAGCAAAAATCAATAAAAGAAAGGGGGACACTTGGACCAACCCACAATGGGCCAAATGAAATCCTTCTACCCCAGAACCAGAACCTAGTGAAAACAAGAAACAGAAATTAAATATCGAAATCTGAGCCACAAGACTCACCAGAAAAACAAAGAAAAAAACAAACCAAACAAAAGGCCTGAACACCATCTTCATGCTGCTGCTGCTGCTGGTGCTGGTGCTGGTGCTGCTGCTGCTGCTGCTGCTGCTGCTGCTGCTGCTGCTGCTGCTGCTGCTGCTGCCAGGTGGAAGTGAGCAAGTGAGAAGAGGTCACTGCTTCTTTATAACCTTCCCTCAATCAACCTCATTGATTACACCTGAGGGAAAGCACAAGACACCAAATGAATGACAGGCTCATGACAACAACAGTCTAGTGGCTGTAATAATTGTGGCTGACACCAAGTTGAGTATAAAGAACGACAAGGCCAATGTAAAACTGTTGTGGAATTTATGAGAGAATAACCTAAGTATAACCCAGTTCTCTAGTTGCATTCTCACTGTAAAAAAATAAGTGAAATAGATGCAGACACAGTGTCACGTACACAGGATGAGGTGGAATGGATGATAAGAAGTTGCTGATCACTAAATATAAATTGTGAGTTTCCCCTGAATTTCAAAAGCACAAGGCTGTTTTCCAAGAACTCTTCTTTGTCTCCCATTGTTTGTCAGGATTTTCCTCAATAAGACCAAAAGTAATTGTTGCCATTTGAAGTGAAATAACTAAAGTTTTGTGCATCGATACAATCACATTTTCCCTTTTTAAGTATAAAAATGCAACCGTCTCAGAATCTTTTTAAAAGGTTAACTGTTTCGGACATTAGTAACGAGGATGTGCTGATCCCCTACAGGCGGTTTGGGCTTTTATTTTGAAAATCCTCCTGTGGTATTTGAGGGTATGAACCTACGTGGTCCTCTGGTTTGAAGGACGATGATGACATGTGTTGGCTCTATGCATCAAATTATGTTTATTATGAGATGAAGGCTCTTGTTAATTATGAGCTCCTCTTTCAACTGGAAACATTTCAAACTGCATCACACAAACATTTATTGATATTCCATTTTCTTAGAAAAACCTTTAGTATTCATGTACTTTGATGGAAAGCGCATATGAATGCTTTTGAATATAATGCAAGGTCTCTGCAATGTGCGTTATAATGTGCGCTGATAATTTATATTAATTTACCATATTTGAAAAAAAAAAAAAGCAAACAATGACATTATCAAGGATATAGATTCTTTTAACGTACAAGTACCACACAGTTACCATAGCAGCTAATGAATCTAAACAATTTATAAAAAGGTAAAGCAGTGGAGCTAGAGAAGCCTCAGATATATACAGTAATAAAATACATAAAAAGATTAAGTTGAAGGTTCTCTTACTTAAATTACATATATTTTGATTCGGTTTTTTAGACTTTATAAAGATTGACAGGGACAACGAAAACCAGGACAGAATTCTCTTTGTTCACAAATAAACAAAAAAGTGTTCAAGCTGTGCCAGTGTCTTTAAAAGGTGAACATGGTGGACGTGGAAGAATCAGCTCAGAAGGCATCTTATTGTGTCCCAGTGTTTTTGAACTCCCTTTGTAGGAAAAGATGCTGAATTAGTTAAAGCAGGAAACAAAATGAACGCCCTCGCCCCGCAGGCTGCCAGAACATTCCTCCGCTTAGCCCTCGCTTGTTGAGACTCTCAATCAGTTCTGGCACTGAGATGTTGCACATATTGGAGTAGGCTGATTGGCTTTCACGTCTTGGCGGTGGAAGAGAAAAAAAAGGGAATGGTTAGTGATTAAATTCACTGGCAGCCTAGGCAACACAACACAACACACACACTCGTCTGTATTTATATTGTTGGACGATAATCCTGTTAATGAAAAATGTGCTGTTTTTCACAGCCACTGGCATGGGGAGAGCCAACCCTCTCTCCTGTGGGAAGGGAGGTGGGATGAGTGTTCGTCCGCCAGAATAAAAGACACATTAATAAAAAAAGAATGTCGCAATCAACTGAAATTATGTCCTGGGCGCAGTGCGGAGGATGCTGCTCGCCTGCTGGTGCACCTGAGTGATGAACCTGTTGTTCCTGAGCAGGTGAAGCTCTGATGTCACCAGATCTGAGAGTGTGTGTTCTCCTGCAGGGATACACCGATCCAACATGCTCTTTTTTCCAACACAGGAAGCGCTCCAAACACACACACACAAATAATAACAAGGCACACATCGCTCCCCACAAACAATGCAGTGACTTCTTTAGGCTGGAGCTGCATTCTGTCTGTAAATCTCATTATAAGCTCCATCTGTGCAGCACTCATGTTTACTGTGTCAGAGTTTATTGAAAGTTTATTCTATATTTTGCATCTGTTTTTGATAACTAGACATATTTCCTGTCTTTGGAAAGTTTTCATCTTGTTTTAAACAGTAACCTTTTGCATGGCCCAGTGGCAGCTGGGATCAGCTCCAGCCCTCCTCCTTGCTCCACGACCCTGAAACAGGATAAGCAGTTTCTGATAATGGATGGATGGATGGTAACCTTTTGCCAGCGTTACAGTACATTTGCTTTAGAACTTCACTGGTACGTCGTAAAAGATAGTGGAAAGGGCAACTTTCTTTTACTTTCTTTCTGTTCTTTTAATGGAAGTAAACAGCAGAAACACAGCTAATGTTTTAAACGGGTTAAAGGTTTTGATATTAACCCTCTGGAGTCCATCTGTTTATTTAAAATACATGTTTTATTTACAGAAATAACTTTGTTTATAAATATGTAGGCAAGCTGAGAAAGCCAGTTCAAGTTCAATCATAGGAGCTTTCAGTGTGCTATTTATGTTTCTAGACCATTTTGAAAATGTGAATTTTCTTTCTACAATTAAAACTGTTTTTAATTTACATGCAACTAGACTGTTTTGTAGTTTTATTATTTATTATTATTTCTGCTGTTTTTGTGTGTATAAATGTTTTTTAAAAAATGGTACATTTCCAAAGACACCTGTGTCTTTTGCTTGTATTTTCGGTTCCTGGCAGCTTTATACTTCAATTAAAATAGAATGAAAAATCTGACTGATTTTCTCCAAGTTTGTGTGGAGAAAAAGCAGCCATGCATGTGATGTAAGGACAGACTGAAAGATTCTGAACAGAGACAGAAATGAATGAATAGGAAGACGACAAATTTCAACCAAAATCTCCTGGACTTCAAATAAATAGTTTAAAAATAAAATAGAAACTCTCACAATATTTATGCAGTACTTCTAACAAGTCAGTTCCGTTCCAGCTGTGAACTCATTCATTCACTGATTTATTTGCTCGTCCACTGGGTTTTTTAGAACAGCTTGAATTCAACAGAAACTGTAGACTGTGTTTTTTATGCTTTACAAAGCAAAAAATTTGTATTTTTGTCATTCTGAAGAGGGTTTTATATTTTTTCACAGCTTGTTCTTATTACTGATGACGTGTGATACCAACGCACAAGGCAACCTTGAGCGAGTTTCAAGTATCTGCAATATACAAGGTCGCCCATAAGGTTGGAATAAAATATTTTTTACCTCTTCCCATGAAATGATTGTGACAATGTGATTTATTTTCGACAGATAAAGTGTATATCTTTAAAACTTTATTCATCAATCTCTTCCAAACATATCACAATGAAAATTATAGCACAATTAATAAAGCATTGTGTCTGAAAACAAAATTATTATTATTAATTGTGGCGACCTTGTAAATCCATCCAATATTTAGTGCTCAGAAAGTCATATAACATAGTATAAAGAGCGAGAAAGTCCGCTAAAGGCAGACAAACACATTCACTTTCACTGCTCTTTGTGTCCCATGTGCCAAAGTTAACATGGAGTTATTTGCAATAACTAATTCACGCATGTAACAAATGTATAAGGCTAAGAAATAGTAGTTGTAATCAAGTTAGTTTGTTGCCGAAACATAACCGAGTAGTTTTGTATATAATTTCCGAATCAACCATGTGTTCCTCATCTGGTCACTTGAGGCTCCAGAAGAGAGTCAACTCTCAATGACCCCCATGTTAAAATGCTCAACTTTACAGCTCAAATAAACATGTTTACATGCTGGTAGAAAAACGGTTTCAGTTTCTATAAGAAATTGTCCCATTCATAAGAGAAATACAGTCATGTAAAAAATGATTAGACCATTGTTTTCTTCAATATCTTGTTCATTTTAATGCCTGGTACAATTAAAGGTACATTTGTTTGGACAAATACAATGATAGCAACAAAAATAGTTTATTTTAATAGCTGATATCTAGCCATTTTCCATGGTTTTCTTGACAATGACCAAAATCATTTTCAAGAAAACCATGGAAAATGGCTAGGTCCGCTTTCAGTAACAGGCTGCTGCCCTCACAGGTTGCTAGTTGTCAGCTCCACCCACAGAGCGAGCGTTCTAAAAATTGCGCACACGTCATGTATACATGTATGTTTCTGTTTCTGTGAATTTAGGCTACAAAACCACTGACCTAGGTTTAGGGCAAAAGGCTTCCTGGTAAGGCGTTACAAGATACAGTTTAAACAGGAAATAAATGTACGTTAATGTGGAAGTGAAGTAGTTATGAAGGTGACATGAGCCACGGACGTTACGTAAAATAACTTTAACATTTGTTTTCACATGGGACATGAACCCAGTTCTCCTGCATGAAAGTCAGCCATAGGAGTCATATTTTGCTGCCTGTGCAAACGCTCTATATTATCGATTCTTTTGAGGGAAGATAGCGATATTCAAAGGCGCAGGAAACCACCCACTTTGAGCTTTAGAATGTCCATATTTAATACATTTTTTGTTTTATAATTGCAACTGTAGTGGAGTGTCATAGTTTGACACATAGGTCTACTTTAAAAAGTAACATGTTTGCAACACTTTGTCACAGATTGCATTTAGAGTGTCAATAGCAACAGTATTTTTGTGAATTCTGTTTCGCAGCTTGCAGTTCATTATATTTGTAATCACCCCTTTATAATAAAAACATGACAAGCAGTTCTGTTGCTCCATGTGTGTTGTGGTTATTAGTACAAATGGTGCCTGAACCACAAACTCTCCACTTGTGGCTCAAGTTGAGGCAACAAAATACACTGAGATAATTCTGGCTGGAGATAATCGCACTGTAAAATATTTAATATCGGTGCAGCCCAGCCGGGACTCGGAGCAGTGACAAATATCCTTCTCTGAAGTTTCATCAAAATCTGATCAGCAGCATCCGAGATATTGTGTGTGACAGACGGAGAGATGGAGGGATGGACGAGTGCCGACCCTCAGTCCCACTGCGGGGGGCAACAGTGGTACCAACGGCTAATTAATCAAATTATATGACAGATGGTGTGGAGGAACTATTTCCCCCACAGGACGCTTTTAGATGAGCCACCGGCCTCGTGGTGAAACTGAGCGTCAGCACTTGACTGAAGTCCTTTCATTCTGTCCAATAAGAGAGGGAAGCCTTGGGAGAGTGGAAAAAAAAGGCCAGCATTAGTGGAGGATTGGAAGAGAGAAAGAAGAGAAGAATGATGGAAAAATATTGCTCTTTCCCTTTGGATGTGATATGATCGCAGCCTGGTTATATTGCTTTGTGGAATATTGCTGGAGCGCAGAATTAGATTGGGTCTCCCCCTCTGGCTTCCATGATAAGGCCTCAGGAAAAGCAGCTTTGGATCGATCCGACGGACAAAAACGGGACGCTGGAAACATAAACAGATTATAGACCTTTGAAATGGCTTCATTTCCAGGCAGGGGACACACCCACAATCCCCCTCTCCTCCCCTCCACAGTGGGGAGGAGGCCACCTGTAGTGGCCTGCCATCATCCACAGCACTTTGTCCATTTATCTCACATATTTGGATTAAAAGTCAAAAGTTTTCTGAGCCTTTTCAGTTGTGATATGATGAATGTGTTGTACATAACCTGAGTCATCTCGAGTCTTCGTAACATCCTTCCGTAGCACTGGGGTTTGAAAACCAACACTCTTCCAGGTGGCTTCCCTTCAGGAAGAAAATACGGCATATGGCGTGTTTGTGGTGAAGTTTAAGGTAAAAAAGTTTGAGCAAAGAAGCAGAATGTGTTGATGTAGTTTAGACTCTGTAGATTTACTGAAGATAATGATGTAATTTCACGAAGAACAGGCTACTTGAGCACTTATATAGAATACTCTAATGGAAGAAAATGAAGCTTGCTGTAGGTAAGTTGGCGTAATTGCCTCTGAGCATCATAACAACAACCACTAAAAGCATGATGAGAGATACAAAATATAAAATACACTTTTCTACATTTTTTAATGCCAACAGCTTGAAACCTTGGTGATTGTGAAGGACTACACTAAATACTTTTATTCAATTCATTTAAAGTCCAAACAGTACTGTGAAAAAGTTTTAGGCAGGTGTGAAAAAATGCTGCAAAATAAGTATGAGTGCTGGTCAGACATGGACATTAACTGCAACTAGTTGGTGGAGGCACACAACTCTAACTGTAATTATTGTTTCTATATGTAAGGTTTGTGATCAACTTCAATAATCACAGAAGCCTTGCACACCTGCGCTGGACTCATGCAGCTAATTATGTGTACAATATGGGTTTTTAATAGTAATAGTAGTAAGGTTTTAATCATCATCATCACTCAGTCAATCATGGCTGGCAGTCAGATAAACATAGAAGTTCAAGAGATTTACAGAGCAAGCCAGCAAACACAAAAACATTTATACTCTGTACTAAATGTACTAAAATTGTACTAAATTGAGATGTGCGGAATATTTTAATTTTCTCACATTTCTTTTGTCATAAGAGAGTACAACTGCTGCTGTTAGGTGAACACAACATGTGCCAGCATGCAGGAACCATCTATCCATTTTATCTGCTTATCTGGGGCCGGGTCGCGGAAGCAGCAGGATAAGCAAAGTCCTTCTCCTCCTCCTGAAGCCCGAGGCCATCCAAGACCAGGGAAGATGTATATTCTCGGTTGGATGGTGCTCAGTAAACCTCCAACAGGAGACGCTCATCCAGATCAGGCGGCCCGACCACCTCTACTGGCTGCTTTCAACGTGAAGGAGAAGCAGCTCAGCTCTGAGCTCCAAACCCTATCTCTGAGGCTGAGACCAGACACCCTGCAGAGGAATCTTATTTTGGCCGCTTGTAACCGCAATCTCCTTCTTTCAGTCACTACACAAGAGCTTGGCTTTCTGGCTCAGCTCCCTCTTCACCACAATGGTCCAAAACAACACCGGCATCACTGCTAGAGCTGCACCGAACCACCTGTCCATCTCAGCCGAGAGACGGACAGGCGGACACAACACCGAGCAAAACCTCAGCGTTATCCTTCACTTCCTAGATTTTTGTAGTTTATTACTTCTGGCTCTCACAGAGGAGGAGCAGGAAGAGGGGGGATTAAAGCTTTTTTACAGAGAGAGAAGAAAAGAAAAAAACCTCCCAGATTTATTGTGAGGGAAAAGCAGCCGGACAGCATCTTCAGAGCTGACAAAACAGATCCAATAGTGCTGCTCGCTCGCTCTAATCTTATGAGTGGTCAGGGAGCGAGGTGATACCGCAGATAAAAGTAAATCTACTTGGCAGCGAAGATTTGCTGTCCTCATTTGTTTGTTGTGTGTGAGGCACGAGAGAGTATTAGGAGCCTGAGCTCGCTCTGCTCGGAAATTCTCCTCCAATACAAGGAAGAAGAAAAAACAACCGACACACTGGGAGATAAATTAGGAGTGTGGCCATCGCTGTAATGGCGGGATGATGGCTGAATTGTTTTCCCGGGGCAGAGTCGGCTCTTATTTTCCCGGCAGGAAGCTTCTCTACCTGATTAGCGAGCAGAAAACCTGCTGAACAGAGCGAGCGAGTGTGGGCGACGGACAAACAGAACAGAGCAGAGCTGCTGCTTCCTGCTAACACACACACACACTCACACATGTTGTATAACTTCAGCACATCAGAAAGAATTGTGGTAGTAACACACACACACACATAGTCAAAATGTGCTCTAACGAGTTCCCGTGGTTCAGGAACCTGGACACAGCGATGAAAGAGCCGTCAGAGAGCATGCTGGGCCCCCGAGAGCCTCCACAATACTGTCAACTGTACTCACACTGTGATCACTACTACAGTACTGTACAAAGTACTACAGACAGTACATGCATCAATCCGTTTGGAGCTGTGATAGTCAGAAAACATAGCTTTATGTTTCACAAATCAACAGGTTAATGGAACTGATTTGGATGCAAACAGTACAATGCTTTTCTAATATCATGACATCGCACGATAATCACAGGATCAGTAGATTGCAAATCCATCTTGATAGGCTCTAAATATTGTGTTTGAGTTGCACAGCTGGTAACGGGTCGAGTGTGGACCAAATGCAGCACAGGCACACAGGAAAACACAGTTCACTACAGGCAGCGAGGGAAGCTTCAATCCGAAGCTTGGGCAAGCGTGAGGACCAGGCAAGATGGCGGAGGGAGGTCCGGAGAGGCCCCGTGTGGCCACAGAGCCAAGCAGAAGAGAACCAGGGAGGGAGCAGGCTGGACTTGTAGTCGGGGACAGAAGGCTGAGGCAATCAGAGGAGGCTGATCGGGAACAATTAGGGTCGAGAATGGAAGATCAGTCTGAAAACAAATGCTGGAAAGTCTTGCATTTCACAAAGAACAGTCTGCACTGGAGAGCAGGCTGAAATGCTGCCAGAGCTCTACAGCGCAGGTGAGCTCACAGGAGAGGTGAGTCGAGCTGGTGAGGGGGCGTGGCTGCCAGGTAGAGGGGAGCAGTGGAAAATTACCAGCAGACAGGCAGGAGAGAAGCAGATGTGAAAAGCAGATGTGACAATAATGGAGACATCTAGTGAAACCTCTGCTACTAAGGCCGCGTTCAGACTGCCAGCCAAAATCCGATTTTTAGCCCATCCAGATTGGAACTGGATGGCTCTTTTGAAGTCTGACCAGTCACAAATCACATGAAATCCGATTTTTGCAAACCGGATCGAAACCACCTTTGGGAGGTAGCTTCAGATCGCATTTGGACAGATGCGTCTCAGTCTGAACCGCTCTAAACACTTTTTTTTTTGACTGTCCGTGACGTCACTCTACGCGGCACTCATAGCACGGGCAGCGCGGAGACGAGGTGTCCACCGGCAGCCGCGCCAGACGGGTGCGTCCATCCGCCCGGTTTCTCCCCTGGTGCGTCTGAGATGTTCTGCCCTCTACTGGACAGTGATAAGGCCAATATACTGAGGTGAGCTGCCTCCATCATGTTTGTTGTTGTTGTTCTTGTCGCTGTCGCAATTATATGATGTCAGACGCTCAGACGCCGTTACTACAGCAACCTGTCAGATCAGTCAATAATGTGGGCTAGTCTGAACAGAGCCATATCCGATTTGGACACTTGCTAAAAACAGTGTGGACAATCAGCCCTAAAAATTGGATTTGAGTAGGAATCTGATTTGAATCAGATTCGCCTGCAGTCTGAACACGGCCTAACCGTCCTCTAGTCAGGCTCTTTTGGACCTGAACTGAGCTCTGGTTGGTTCCTCTTCTAGTTTAATCCTAAAGGCCAGAAACAGCAAGGAGGGTAGTAGAAAGAGAAGACATGGGGTCAAATGGTGTTCAGGACATGACGGTTGTAGGCTATGCCGAAAAATATTATGTCATTTTACCCCATGTTCTCTCCTCCTTTTTATGGGAAGACTGTTTCAAGACCGCTGTCCAGGGTGCTGATCCTGGAGCTGATCCTTGGTGCAGTGCTGCTTTACCTCCACTCTATCTCGCTTTGTTTCAGAGATTTATTCAGTTTGTTGGTTAGTTTTCTCTGCCCAATCTGGCAGCATCTTTCCTCATTTTAGGCTGGCTTCAACACAGACCTATATTTAGTGAAATTACACGTGTGCTTTATTCTCTGCACATTATATTTAAACACACTCCCACATAAATAAACTGCACAAGCTAGAAGTGTGCCTTATGCTAAGTTTTACACGTGTTGATCCAAGTCAGATACACTAAGCCAATTATTCTGGGATATTTTGGTGCTACTGGTTGTGGTCACCTATAATTAACCACACCGACTTACTGTGAAAGTGCCAGAATACATGCTGAAGAACGGCTTGTTGCCTAAAACTTCTGTTTGTGAAAATAAAAAAGGACTGGGAGTGCTCTCTTTGTTTTTGGAACATTACTTTGTACTGTACATTGACAGATGTTGACTGATATGCAGTGTTGGAAAAATAGTTCAGATCCTTACTTAAGTAAAAGTACTAACAGCACACTGTGAAATGACTCCACTACATGCAAAAGTCCTGCATTCAAAACATACTGTAAGTAAAAGTACAAAAGCATCAAAATGTACTTTAAGTATCAAAAGTAAAAGTACTTGTTTTGCAGAATGATATATATTCCCAATTTTTTATTGGATAATTATTTTTTATGCATTTATGTAAACAGCATGTTATGTAGTACAGTTAGGACTTATTTCAATTACTTAATATACTGCTTTGTGCTTTAAAAAACAGTAATCATTGTAAATTGATTTTATTTCTCTCTGAAAAGTAACAAAAGTTGTAAATGTAGTGAAGTAGAAGTATAAAGTTGCATAAAACAAAACTCAACATTGTTCTTAAGTACAGCATGAGTAAATGTACTTAGTTACATTCCACCACTGCTGATATGTAAATACAAACATGGCACATGATTTTCATGGCTGTACTTTTCCATCAAAACATCATTTTATACAGATTTCTGTCAAATCCAGCTTTTCATTATCTTTGGAAACATCTAGACATCCACTTGAATTTAAAATAAGGTTGTGTAAGCTTGAACAAAGCTTGAGTTTGTGGTGAAGGAGCTTCTCAAGGACCAGTTGTTTAGCAGCAGAACTTTTATGCTTAAAGCCCGACTAACTGTGCACACTGCGGACTGTAACAGGTTTTCCTCCAAAGCGGCGAGCTGCTTCAGTGCAGCGTGAACGACAGTTTCATCACCCACATGAAATGGGGCTTGTGATTTAAACTGACGCTGAAAGCAGCCATTATTCCGTCAGTGGTTGAAACTGATCAGGGCCATGATCGCAAACCGCCGCAAAAAAAGTAAAAAAGTTGAAAAAACAGGTTGAGGGAGATGAAATCCTCTGTGGTGGATCTAATCCTCGCTCGCTCTGTGTGGTTCTTTGCCGGTTGATGAAAGCAGAGTTGGAGGCGAAACTATCTTCCCCTTAAGTGTTCTTCCTCTCAAACCTAAACTGCCTGTCTGCCGCAGAAACTCCAGGAAAATATTGAAGATACTGCTGTTAGAGTGATGAAGAGGAAGAAAGCTGCTGCAGCCCGCGCAGTGGGGGAAAGAAATATTTGGAGGCTAAATGTTCTGTGTTCTTAATTTTTCTTTTGAGTCACAACAAAGGCTCAGGTACGTTTACGGAGCGGTGATTTCTTTGGGGGAAAACACAATCTTAGTGGAAATGTAACCCTTGAACTGAAAAAGCTCTTTTTGCACAGTTTTCACTTCTCATTCACAGGCCTTTGGCACAGTCCTGATATGTCTGAGCTGCTCATTTTTAGAATATGTGCAGCTAGTCAGAAAAGCCACTTTTAGACATGTGAATGCTACTAAAAATGTTCTAAAACAATTTCCTAATAAGATGTTTAATTAAGGTCTTTTATAGCAGATTTTCACAATATAAATAACACAAATAGCACAATATATCTGAGCAAATCCCATGTATGCATCCAACCCACCGGCCTTCCCACACACCAGACCTACACCTTTACAGCAGTCATTTTACAATCTTGCCAAAGAGGAAAAACACATAAATTAAACTACGATAAAACAGAGACAGAAAAACAAGCACACATAACACAAGTCTGGTCTTTGTACATATTATGGCTGATTTGAATTTGGAATTTATTAATAAAGTTCCTCTTCCCACCTGATTTAAGATGGTTTGAAGTTGATAAATTATTGTTGAAGTCTTGCCTTTATGTTGACCATTCACCGTATGAAATAGTGGACGTAGTCACCAGGATGTTTTTTAGTTAAAGTTAAGTTTGATGAAGTGAAAACACACTGAGAAAGGGACAAAGTGCACTGTGTAAGAGACCTGTCAGTCATAAGGTAGCCCCACCGTAAAAGTATACAATGCTTTATCATCTAAATCAGAACATAATTTACTAAATGAACATCATATTTTATTGAGTAGACTTGAAACTAAATATTGAAACCATCAAATTATAATGAGAATGTTTACTGAGGTCAGAAATTAAGTAAATTAAATAAACTGAAGTCAAAGTTCTGGCATTTACTTGAATACAGATAAATATTTTATATAATGTTTCAACTATGTTTTAACAGAAATGCGCATTGTCAATTCATGTTTATGGCAATATGTTTAACTGGTCCATTTTTTGGTTACTTCAAGCTCTTTGTGTTCAAGTTTAGTCATCAGTGTCATAAAATTGTGCCCAAGTAGATGGAACATTTGTGAAATTCAAAGATAAGTTTGTATTTTGGGAATTTTAATCCAAATGTCACTCTTTCAAGTTTCTCTGATACTTGTGCTTGTTGGCAGGGATTTATTTGATGTTCCTTTTTCCCCTCAATTTGCATAATTTCGGGTGAGGAAATGAAAACGTATAACTTCTGAGAAAAAACATTTTGTCACACTTACAGCTCTCACAACTCGCCAGCATATTTGCATGCAGACCAGGGTCCTTGCAGAAAACAACTCTTTTTCTCAGAAGCTGAAGTTCTGTCCTCACAAACACATTCACACTGAGTCACACACTCTCTCTATTTCTTTTTTCTGCCAGTGTCTTTTCAGTCTCAATGCCAGACTCTTACCATCCTCGCAGTTGAGAAACAAAAAAAAAAATCACAAACTGAATGAAAAGATGAAAAAGCGTGCTGTAGCAGCACGCAGCGACACAGTCCGCCCACCTTCATCTCGCCCAGGATGCTGAGAGGTCCGACAAGCAGCCGGCTGACTCTCCACAAAAACACTACAGTGACAGAGGAGTCTGCATTCGCTCTAACGCGCCGAGCTGTCGAGAGGAGTTTCGCTGCCGGAGCTGGAGGTGAGTCACTGCAGACAACAGAGCGAGCTCCTACATCACCTCTGAGCACAAACAAACAACAGGCATCAGTCGGCAGGAAAAGGCCAGAGGAGTGGGGCTGGAGGACTCGACAGAAGGAGGGAGCGAAGAACACATTCATCATCCAGCCTGTTGTTTGAAACACAACTGTGAGGGAAAGCTACAGGTTTTGACAAGTGTTTGACACGTGTGTCGACCCGGCAATGAGAAAATAAACATGAATGACAATCAAACATCAGACTGATGAGTAGGCTTTCTACTGTTTCCTTCCCAGGACTCTGCAGGCTGCAGGATTCTCAATCCAAAGGGTTCATCCTCAGGAGAACACTACAGTTCTGCAGACACCTACACTGTGGAAAAAAACAAACATGTTATTTTGTTCCAGAAATTAATCATTTATAAGCACCACAGTCCATAGACACTTTTAAAAAAGAACCAAAAAACATTCCTTTTAAGCAAAACCTTTGGTTCCTCACATCTAGATGTTTTTTAGATTATGTATGTATGTTTTCTGTTTTTAGCAATTTTTTCCTTTTTTATCCTTTTCATAATTAGACTGTTATGTTTTTAACCTGTAGCACTTTGAGATTTCCTGTAATGTAAAGTGTATTACAATTGATATGTGTTGTTATTATTATTATTATTATTATTATTATTATTTACAGGGTTTCTGCATGATGTGCCATTAAAAAGGTAAACTAATTTTATAAAAAAATTGAACCATAAACTAGATGTTGAAATCTAGAAAGTAATATAATAGAACATTTCAGATTTCTTTTTACAATATAATTAAATTGTTTAATGGTCTTGAATGTTAAATTACAGTGAATTATATGTAAAAAAAAAAAAAATACAAATACAAATAATACACATCATATTACTTTACTTTCTGTTTTCTTACAGTACAACTTTAAATGTAATGTACATTTTATTAAGGAAAACAGTAAAATCCTTAGCTATTCTACAGATAGGTTATTAAAAAAACAAATATTTAATGTATACTTATTTACATTATCAACAGAGTGAAGAAATTTGACATTATCAAGTCTAAACAAGTAGTCGCACTGTTAGCTGTACAGCAGTTAGCAGCTTTACTGTACTGAACTAAACCAAAACTAAAGTTAAGATCCACACAGGAAGTGAGATTCTGCGTTTAAGTGACTGATGCAAGTGTTTATTAGTTTCTTACTGGTGGACATTAGTCAGTCAGCAAAGTGCACGGCAGCAGGGAATCAGCAGAGACGACTCAAATATAACCCCATGGCACTTACTCATATGGTGCCTTCTAACTAGACATTTTGCTTGTGTGAATTCTCACGCCGTGGATAAAAGCACATGCTATATAAAACTGTAACATTGTAGGAAATAGAAGCAAAAGTGAGGCTATAGGCTAAGAGCAGCCCTGAATAAAACACCTTGACACCATGTTTTTCTCACCAACATGTGCACTTTTGTCAACATAAGAGAGCAGAGTACGGTGACATCATTTAGCTTAGCCACATTGTCCCCACACTCGACTCCACATGAAATTTATGTGTGCCTCCCCTTTGACCTGTCCATCGCATCAGCCAAACAGAGTTTCAGCCTACATGTAGGTCTTATTTTTAGTTTGAAAAGTTCTTTATTGCATGACTAACAGTGCACTAGTACAGTGTTTGTCATGCACAAGGTGACATACTGCTCTCTATTTATTGGAGCATGTGGGCAGTAATAAAAATCACACCTTTAATGATAGAGCAGAGAAAAATAACAAATATAGAAGCTTCCTTTCAGCTCTGCTGGTTGATAGCATCATGCTTTGTTACCTGCAGGAACATACTGAGCACCCACTTTTCTGCATCTACAAGAAACAGGGCCATGGGAATAACATGACCTTCAGTCACAGAGAAAACACACAAGATCAGACGAGCCACTCTCTACTATGTATTCTTGTCAAGTGTGTGAGTGCATGTGTGACATAAAGCAGGAGAGAAGCACATTCATATTCTATTTCCCTGAGGTAGTCTACAGTTTGTTCAGATTCAATCAAATTTACTCAAACCAACTTCCTGCCTGTAGAAGTGATTGAAGAGGGTTTGAAAAATGACAAAAAAATTGAGCTTTCTTGTCACACAATCTTTAATATTTTACATTTTATGTTATTTCATGATGGAAATTATTAGATAATTCGATAACACTTTACAATAACCATCATTTATAAATGGTAAACAGATTTATTAATGTTCAATCATCATTTATAAACCATACATAGGCCATTTAGAATGGTAAATACATAATTTATTAATGTTAAACTAACTTCATCATTTATAAATGACAAATAGATGGTATATTAATGTAAGTTTATAGTTACTTTACCATTAACAAACAATTCAATTATAATGAATAGTTTATTAATAGTTTTAGTTGCACTCATTTTAACATTTTTAACACCATATCGAGTATGTTAATGATTTTGAAATGATTCATATACTTTTAAAAAATTGGTTGAAAACATTTTAAGATAAAATTTGTATAGCACTTTGTAAATGGTTAATAATTGGTCTATAAACCATCTATAAACATCATTTAGTTGGTTATTGTAAAGTGTTAAGAACTGATAATTCTGTATGCACAGGAAATTAATCAGCAAGAAACTTAAAAACAAGTATTTTCAAGACAATAAAGTAGTAAGGCATTGTTTTCTCCATATTTCTCTCTCCAATCTCGACTTGAATGCTGTTTCTCATCTCATTAACTGGCAGACGTCCGCTGTGCTGACAGTCGTCGCGATGATATAATGTGACGGCGCCAGCAAAACGCTCAGATCCAAATCGGGTCCGGAGTGACTCACAGAGGCCCATAAAGCAGCTCAGTGAATACACACCGCTGATTAAAGAGGTCGACAGCATCCATAAATCCTGCGTTATATTAAAGGACAATTTGGTTTCTGTTGTGGAAGTTGTAAAACGGCCCGATGTCCAATCTGGCCGAAGCATATGTGAGCTGTAAAATGTGCTTGTGGCTGACGTGTTTATCTGTCCACACGTTCCACAAAAGCCCCAAAAACCAGCAGAGTCAGGAGCTTCTCCAACAACCCACAGGAGGAGGAGGAGGAGGAGGAGAAGAAGCCGTTCCAGATGATTGATTCATCAGCGTATCTCATTGGCCATCATGTCTGGCGCTGCAGATGATAGAGCCACCGGCGAGCAGAGAGGCTTTTAGCCGCTGGACGGGTCAAACGCCCCTATCGTCATGGTAAAAGGCCGGCGTAAATCTCCCCGCCGCTGCTGCCGCCCTGCCAGCTGATCAATACTGATCTAAAAGTGATGAATGAGAGCCCGATGGACTCCATCTTTTCTTCTCCCGGCGGGTGGATAGAGAACGTCTTATCTCTCACTCTGCGGAGTGGAGAAGTGTTTTTTTGGGGGGCTGAGGGAAGGAGGCAGGGAGGTCACAGAGATAAAAACAGAAAATCTTAAATATTTTCTCAGCATCAGAGTCTCACTGATGGCCCGGTGTTTGACAGAGTTTTTCACAGCTGCACTTCATGTTTACATGCTACGAGCAGAGCAGAGGTCAAGGGTCTGAGGAGAAGGTTAGGAAAATCATTTTTCATTGTGGGTGAAAAAGAAAACTATCAGACAAGAAAGTCACTGAGGACAAGTAGGAGCTCAAATGAGAAGCATCTCGAGGAGATGGAGGAGATTCAAATTCTTTACATAAGCAAAAGAAGCAGAACTGCAATAATACAATTACAGTGGGAAGTGCATCTAGTGGTCACGTCTGTCAGGGTCAAATTATTAAAAGGTTTGGCATTGTCGTGCTTTACTTTGATAGTGACAAAGAGTAATGGAAGAGGGAGAGGGAGAATGGATGTAAAGTAAGAAATCAAACATCTTCACTATTCGCTTACCATTTCTTCTGCCTTTTTCTTCTTAACCCTCTATGGTAGCATTATCATGCCTGTTAGGAAAAAAAATGTTTGGAGTGTTTTTTTTGTCTCAAAATAGACTAAATAAACATAATCTGAGAAAATGTTATACATTTAAAAAAAAAAGTTTTTGGGGTTTGTTGCCCGTTGACAACATTGTACCATAACGGTGCACAAGTGAAAAAGAAAGTTTTTAAAATTAATTTTAACATCATTTATTAAATAAACATGTCTACAATTAATTCATTAGATTCAGTAGCATCAGCAGTGTACAATACATAACATTTTAAATTTAAAAACATAATAAAAGGAACTTTTTTAACCGGTTTCTTGTCTGAATGTTGCCTGTAGGCAACATTGTACCATTGAACCAACGACCCATTGAAATGAATGTCTTCAACAGTGTATGAAACTATCAAAAATGAAGGTTTTCTCACCTATCAGTAGGAATATTTTTTTTTTCCAGATGGAAAAGGGCCAGGAAATGATGTTTTGAGTGATTTTTTTGTGGTGCAAAATGGCAAAGCTGTATCCTTTGGAAAAGTCTGCAGAATAGGGTTTCAATATGGCCTCCTGGAGGTCATGTGACAAATTAAAGCATTGCTATTGGTTCCCTATACTCTTCCCTCATTTTTAAAGTATCGCATCACTCAAAAACATGCATTATAGAAATTTGACAGGCCGAAAATGGGAATGTTGCTTGAGGGCAACACAGTACCATAGAGGGTTAAAGGATTTTCTTCTGTGTCACTGCAGTGAGGACAGGACATGCAGATGGCAGATTAAGCTCTCTCCATCAAGAGCAGCGGTGACCATTTCCTCTTCTCTCGCTCAGCCAGAGGAAACTCTTCAGATGCAGATGAACAGCACTGCCCTCCAACTGAGCCGCCAAATCCTGGAGCTCTGCACTTTTTATGGCAAACTGTAGTTTTAAATATTTCTTCCTGCGCCAGAAAAAAATATTCAGTAATCCATTCTCCTTAACCACTTATCAGAACTCTCTTTAGAGTCACTAAGCTGCATGTTTTTGGACTGTGGGAGGAAGCCAGAGGGAGAACCCACGCTGACAAGGGGAGAACATGTGAGAACATGGGCGGCTGTCGAAGTATCCTTGGGCAAGATACTGAACTGCAAATTGCTCCCGATGCTGCGTTCATCGGTGTGTGAATGAATTCCCAATGGTGGCAGGAGGCACCAGTGTGCCCTGGTAGCCTCCGCCACCAGTTTGAATGTGTGTGTGAACGGGTGAATGAGCGTAGTGTGTAGTGTAAAGTGCTTTGGATAAAAGTGCACTCCATTTACTCCATTTAACAAACAAACTCCTTTGACTAGGAATTATTCTGCATCCATCACTGTAACCATGACCACTGTACACAGCAAAATCAGGAGTGTCAATTCAACTCACAGAGTGTCAAATTCAACACTTCTTCTGAGTTTATATAGTTATTAATGTAAAATATTTGACACCCTTGGTGTTTTATGACACCACATAAGTGCACTTTTAACTCAAAATTGTGTTATTCCTTTTCACTGAGTGTTAATTTTTAACATACATTGTGTTACTTTGACACATTAAAGTGTATTTCCGTTCACTAATGTGATAATTAACATTCATTGTTTTGTGTTATGATACATTAATAGTGCATTCTGTCTTTAGCCGAACATACAAGTCACAAAATCTGAAAATCAACTCCAGCTGAAGTGAATCTAACTCAGATGTCAGGTGTTTACATGTAAAAACGCTTGCAGAGCTTTTTGATCACTACAAGTGTTAAAACAACTCAAAAAATCAACACCCACCAACTCACTGAAACACTGAAAAAACAACACTAAAGATTTTGCTGTGTACTTCAGTATAAACACTTACAAAGGCACCACTAAACCAAAACCTTCAGGACTTGGTACCCTTCTTTTTTTTTAACATATTACCTGTTTGCTGTCTGAGGATGCCTGTAATAACACAAGGCAGTGGGATATGATTGTTATGTCTGCAGTAGAAGGTTCACCTTCCATTAACCTCCATTGCATCTCCTCTTTGTGACACACTGTTTTCTGTCAGTTCCACATGTTTAATGTGCATATTGGGTAATGCACATAAAAACACGTAATGGAAACATTCCTTATGCTGGCCTCCATTTTTACGGCCATTCGAACTAAAAGATGTCCCTCTTTTGCTCATATGGTCCGACGGGTAGTTCACCTTGAAGCCATTAGTGACCTGCGGGGCCTTTATGGAGCTGATGGACCCTCACTAACACCCGGGGGACTCACATGAGCGTGGATCGCGCTGATGTACAATCAATAAGAGGACAATGTGACGGTTTAACTGAGGCGTTACAATGAACATTAGTTGTTTTCTCAGTCTGAGCTCTCCAGCTGTATTTCCCTGAGACTAACACTCCTCTTCACCCGCTCGCCCGCACATAATGATAAAGGCCATGAATTGAAGCCATAAATTACCTCCTAACATTGAAGAGTGTGATGATTAATCACTCCGCAAAGTCTCCACTGAGGAGACACAAAGATGTGTCTCCTGGTGCCAAACAGCTTCTCTCTGTTCGCCGCTGATGATTTACAGCGCGTCCGAGCGGTGTCGTTGGGCTCGGCTGTCAGCCGCTGAATCAGAAAAGTGTTTGGAGATGCCAAGCTGACAAAAGAGCACAAGACAAAGTCCGCCGTACCTGTGAAAAGCTGCAATATGGACACGTTTCGCTGATGATGACGACGCTCTTTACTGTTTCTTTCAGTCGCAATAATGGCCATCCGGTCAGTGACGCACTCCATAAATCAAACAGACTGCCGGTTTGTTTACCCGCCGGGGTTGGGGAGAGGTCTGAAACAGCAGTATCTGTCCCAGCCAGCTGTTCACTTCCCCTCTGTCTCTCTGCAGCCTCGGCTAATCTCGGCTTTCCAACTTTCTTTAATTCTGCTCCTTCATTGTCCTCCTCATAAAGAGTTTTGGGCAAACTTTGCTCCGCTCTGTGCTCTGCTGCTGGAAATTTCTCTGCACCCTCGCTGCTATCTCTGCGCCAGAGTCGTGACTTTGTGTGCTCTCGTTAATTCAGTCCCCTTTTTTTTCCTGAAAGAGCTCGGAGGAAACTGTTGGTTTAACGAACCGGGGGGTTGTGGGTAAATAGGTACCTCCTTGACTTGTCTGTGTGTGTCCAGTGTAAACAGCGGCGGCGACACCAGAGGCTGCCTGCATTCACACAGCGAGCTCACCAGGGGTTTCACAGGCCACACTGTTTGTGTTTCAGCCTGAGACAGAAACATTATTTGTTTTCTGTATTTGGACTGTTTTTACAGTGTGGGACTTAATCTTTGTTTTTGTTTTTTTGGTGGTTCATCATTACATCAGCCACAATATCTGTATCTTCTCTCTTCTATTTTTGAAAAAACATGATCAAATAGTGTAAATTGGCAGAGAAGAGTATACTTTCTTGCATTTAAACTATAAGTTAGATGATCAGAATTAATTGCCTTTTGGTTTTCATGTTCATATTTGGTGTTTCCTCTGCATTGATGTTAGTTTCAGTCAACACAGACATTGTGGTCGTGG
The DNA here is from genome assembly GCF_030273125.1 of Centropristis striata. Classification (NCBI taxonomy): domain Eukaryota; kingdom Metazoa; phylum Chordata; class Actinopteri; order Perciformes; family Serranidae; genus Centropristis; species Centropristis striata. The sequence goes on along the minus strand of NC_081528.1, from coordinate 7,924,407 downwards.
AAGATAAGAGCAGTTACCGTTTGTGGTGTCAGCAGAAGATATATACTGATTTAAGAGTTTTGTAATTCAACTTACAACGTCCCGTAAAGCTGCATCAAACTCATCCTCACTTTCTGTTATTTTTAATTGGAAAGTGTTCGAGCTCTGTAAGATCATGTCTCCAGTGGGCACAGCACTAGTTCCACTTGAATCATTGAAACAATATGTGAAGTGGCTTAACAGGCATTTTGTGATTTACACCTCAAACAACATTGGTGTTAAAACTGGGCTAGATTTTATTGCAAGATTAGATTTGTAGATGCTCCAGGTACAGGCATAACCATTGATGGTTGATGTCTAGATTATTATGATTATATTTTTCAACCTGCAAATCAGCTGTGCTTACTGGCTTAGTTATAAAATGTTGATAATGTATATTTGAAGTCCATATCTTGGTGGCCTCAAATACCAACCCTTACTGTTTGCAGTTCAGCCTGAAATCTCAGTGGCAGTACAACTTGGTTATGTCGGGCTATTTTTTGTGAAATTTCAAAACCAAAGCATATCTAAAGCAGAGCCACATGTCTTTACTTACTCAGACTCTGAACAAATAGTTTCTAAGGGAGAAACCAACAAACAATCTATATTGGTGACATGATCTCAACGTGAACATCTTAGTTATCCTGTTTACATTGTACATAGCTGTATATACCACTCGTGGTTTTACAATTTAATCCTCCAAATACATACAAAGAACACAAGCAAGTATCTAAATAATATCATTACAGTGCTTCTTAATAGACTGATCCTGCAAGTGATGTTGGAAAGCTTGATTTTCACTGGTGGAAAGCACCATCTTCCGCCAAGCTGGAGACAAAAAGACACATTTTCAGATGAATCCACATTCATTCAGACCTGGCCTTGCAGAGACCGCTGAGATTTCTTCAACATTTTCCACATTCTGCCGCTCATCTCTTCCCCCCCAAGCTGAAGCTGTGGGGCCTGGCAGGGCGACACAAGTTGCAATTGATTCAAAATCCTTAGCGGCAAAACAGACAAAAGGGTCATCTATTATCCTCTGCGTCCTCGCCCGGCGTCCCCCCTCTCTCCTCTCTCCTCTCCTCGCCTCTCCTCGACCCGTCTTTGGCGGTCACCCGTTAAAAGGAAACTCTGGGGACGTCATGGAGCTCTCTGCACCGCCGGCCTCGCTCCACTTCTCCGAGGCCGGGGGCTGGGGCTAATTGGCGGATCCACCAGGGAGCCCTCCAACCGCCAAGCAACCCAGTCAGGGGGCCCATTTGCAAGCATGTGATCTCTGTTGAACAGGGCTGAGAGCCAGGGACGGAGGAGGAGAAGGAGGAGGAGGAGGAGGAGGAGGTCGGGGGATGCTGGTGGGTCTGGAGGACATGGGAGAAGTGATTCCCAAGAGAGGCGTGGGTGGCAGAAATAAGAGAGGGGAAAACTTCTAAACCGCTCTTTGAGCTGTGAAATAGCTCTTTCAGCACTTTTGCACAAAAATTAGAGATATTTCCTTAAAGAGGAATAAACAACATTATCTCCGAAAGTCCCACAAAGCCCTTGTGTGATCATATTTGTGCCAGGAGGAATGATCTAAAGCATGGCTGCACGATGCACTCAAAGCACACGAGATGTAGTCAGAGCAGAGACACAGACAGAGAGGGTTTAAGCAGAGACTGTGGGTAATTGACAGGCAGAGCTAGACTGCTTTGTGAGCTCCTTTACCAGCAGCTCTTTGTGTTTATCAGCCCGGCCGATCGATGGTCATCTTAACCCCGGGAGAGCGAGGCCAGGACGGATGAAAAGTAAAGACTCCTCTTTTGTTGTCCGGGCAGCTCTGTCCAGAGCCGTCGGCAATGCTCCCAGAGGACCCCGCTCACAAAAACATGAAAGATTGAAACCATGACAAAAAGCTAGAATAAATCTTTCTATTTCTTCTCCCCAGTATCCCCCAATGCACCCAGACTCTTTCCCTTTTAGAGGAAATACTTTCAAATATTTTGGTTGGGCTCTCACTTTGAGCCTCTCTTCAGTGACCCATTTGGGCCCAGAGGGAGAAGTGAGCAGAGAGAAGCTGGAGGAGTGAAGCCACAGAGTGACACAGTTGGATTTGATCATGCAAGCCAATTCAAAATACAAACCACAGTTGCACTCAGCTGCAGCACTGTATGGCGTGATTCTGTGTTCTTTATGGTCGAACTGTATGTTGCTGCTTCTTTTCTGTTCTGTTGGAGGGTTTCTTCTCTGACACAGCTGCTGCATTTGCAGTATCGTGCAACTTTCCTGTGTGTGTCGGACATTTTCAGGGGATCCTCTTATTTTGAGTTTGATAAAAAATACATTTTCATCCATTCACATCAGCCTCAGCTTCACTTCACTTTCACAGAGGCTAACTGTTATACCTGAACTGCAGCATGTTGGCGTGCAAGCATTAGCATTTAGCTCAAATCACTGCTGTAGCTAAATACAACACCAGAGAGCTCATAGCCTGAACATTTGTTCAAATGTGCAATTTTCTATGCATAACTTGAATGACAATAGAGTATGTCTGAGTCTGAGTCTTATACTGCAGTTATGTAAACCACACTGCAAAACAGGGTTGTCTGAAAACAAGATAATAACACAAAATTTGAGGGAAATTATCTTGCTGCATGGACAGATAATTTTACTTGACAAGATTCTTGAATTAAGATTGTTCAACCTAGAAATAAGCATGTTGAACACTTAAAATAAGAAATTAACTCTTTAAACAAGATGAATTATCTAACACTTCTAAATCTAAGTTATTTGACCATGGTAAGAAACAAATATTTTGCAGTACATGTAAGAGTTTGACTAAACAACTTTCTCTTGTATTGGAGTAATATTTCACCATAAGCATTGAAACTACTAAGGCATTGGTGTTGTGTTCTTTGCCCACCACTGAGCTTGAAAGCATTTTTGTTGCCAAATTTTGCCTCTGACACAAAAAAATGGTGTCTCCTACGAGTGAAATGTTTTCTAAAATGTTGCGAGTTGTTTGTTCTCTAAAATATTTACCATGTCAGTCTGATGGCTTATGTAGCATGGAGAGAAGAACACAGCACGAAAATTCAACAAACACACCAACAAGATCTCCATCCTAAACAACAGAATAGGCCGTTGGCACCACCCATAGACTCATATGAGCATTTGGCGGCTCACGGTACAGAGCGGAGAGTTCTAAATATAGCACACGTACTTTTTTACTTCTTTAGTGTCCTTGTTCTATTCTGTGTTTTTTCTATTGTTGTTTTTATTTATTCTACCTTAGTATTCTATTCTATTGTATTTTATTGTACTTAAATACCGGACGACTGTGACAACCGAATTTCCCTTCTGTCTATCTATCTATCTATCTATCTATCTATCTATCTATCTATCTATCTATCTATCTATCTATCTATCTATCTATCTATCTATCTATCTATCTATCTATCTATCTTATACATAGACGTACGGTTCACTGTTGTAAAAAAAGGCTGCAGTTTCTGTAAATTTAGGCTACAAAACCACTTCTTTAAAGTTAGAGAAAAAAGTTATAGAGACAGCTTCAACAGGAAATCAATATCAAATTCAAATCAATCAAATCAATAATGTAAATGCTGGAAGTGATGTAGTTACGAGGGTGACGTGAGCCATGGAAGTTACGCAAAAAATGTAAGTTTTGAAAAAGTTTGTTCACTTCTGATTTCAAATGGGACATGAACCTGCTTCTCCTGAAGAAAGTTGTTTGTTTTGACCCATCCGCCTTTAATGTGACATCAACCATTTATACTCCACATCACCGTCAATCATTACTACTATATCAACAAGATGGTGGCAGAAGACAGCCTGTACAAATGACATAAATTGTCGTGTGGTGTAAATTTACTACCTCTCTGAGTGAGAAAAGTGGATGAAAGACCAAGTCGAAGTTCCTTTCAGTTTTCTTTATTATCAAACATCAGAATACACTGCCTAGGTACAGCGGAGGAGAACTTTGTCAATCTCAAAGGCTTCTGAAAAAAGGTGTCCCTCCAATCACAGCCCTTGTTCTCTCTGGCTTTTCTGTCTGTGTGTAAGATCATTTCATTTGAATGTTCCAGCCCATACGCAACGCATGTGTACATTTTCCTGGGCACGAGCATGCTGCTAAGTCTACTATTTAACCTTAAAAGGATACAACCTATATTTGTTTATGTTCAAATTCCAAAGCCTTTACTGTCTGACAACTCCCAGATGTTAATGTGAAATATTCTGGTTTGAACCAGTTGTTACATGGAGACTCTGTTCTGAACAAAAGGTCAGACTGTGGCTTCTCTTAGTAAAGCAGAACTCTTATATTATATGTAACATAGAATATACTACAGTGGTTTTTGATTGGAGACCAGTCTTGAACATACAGTTTGTCTTGACTTAAATACCACAAAATGCTCACATGAACAACAATAGTCAGAGTCATGAAACAGTTAAGTAATAATAATACAAGAATTAGCTTTTACAACATCACATACACTAAAATAAATACTATCTCTAAAAGTATTTACACACTAAAAATTCCCACACTCCACAAAGCTCAGTTGTTTTTCCAAAAATGATTATTATTTTTTATATCTGACATTGGCGTTACCAGTTTTTGAAGGCAGAGCCCCAGTTAAGCAAGATGTACTGTCTTTTTAAATTTCCTCAGACGGGTGTTGTGATCTGCAGCCCTGATCATCCTGATCCAGCACACACACTCCAGACTCAGTCAGCAGTTTTCAGCTGAGCTCAGCAGTCTCCGTCTCTATCGGCTCTCAGTATATTTGATGGACAGAAGATACTGTTCTCCTGGGAGATAAAACATCAGCCTGTCTGTTAAATCTCCATCTAAAACACTTGAGGACAAACAGCTCTTTATATGTTTGCTTTTTATTCCTGTTGCTGTAAACTGGATTTACTTGTTTTACTGTTCGTCTCGGTGCTTTTTATCTTGTCTTCAGTAACACACTTTGTGCTCACTATTCCTGAAAAGAACGGCGCTAATAAAGTTTATGATGTTTACCGGCTGATGGTGTGAGAGGTGTTTAGAAAGCTCAGGCAGGTGTCAGCTCTATAGAAACAAACCTGCTGATTTAATCTGCATTACTTCCTCCAGGTTTGGTTTCACAATCAATACTCACAACATCTCTCATTTTTACAATACAGTGAGGGGTTATAATGGTGTGTGTGGATTTATGGTGTGTGTGGGTTTACTTTGTTTTCACTTTTAGATACTTTAGTTTGATTTGCTTTTTTTCAAACTGACTCAAACCTGGTGTGAAGGCTTGTCTTGTGATTCTGACTGGACAAAGACAGCAAGAACTAGACAAGTTTTTGCCTGATTTAGCCCCAATTCATCTCCCCCGAAAATCACAACAAAAATCTGGTTTGGACTTTGGTCGGTACCGATGTTCAGCCCAGATTATCTGGTAAGGTAAAATCTTTTACAGATTCATTCTTAGACCTCTTGAACTGTTCGCAGACTCAATGAAGCCGCCTTAGTGCCTTAAGGAATATTTTACCTAACATGACCATTAATAGATTCATTATTTATTAGGTGTTCTTATTATGTTAAGTTCTTGACGAAAACTTTTGTTTTAGATCTGGAAATGTTCAGCCATTGCCATTTCAGGCTAGCCTGGCTAACGCCAGACTATATCACAAATGTGATATATCACAAATGTGATATAGTCTGGAGACCACCTTTTCAATTTTCCATGGGGGAGGCGTGGTTTACGATCGTCCACAGCCATTTATTGGGTGCTACGAATGTCTATCATAAGCGTCTGTATGTAGCTCTTAGCTAATAGAGTTGATATGATTGGCTTAGCCACTAATGGGGCTAGTTGGTAGATTAGACTTTTGGCAAATCCTGTTGGAAACAAGGCTAAAACATCCTTTTTGGTGGTGATAAAGGAGTGTAAAGCCAAACGTTGTTCTTCTGCTGCAGCCACGTTGGATCCATAAGCAAACTACAAGATTCCCTCTGTCAAAGAGTTTGTGTCATCGTCCTGCCGTCCCCCCGTTCTGTGATTGGATACCAAAAGCGGTGCATCGACACCATGCCGCCTTGCAATTCGAAACGAAATGGAACGCGCAAGGCAGCATGGGTATACCCAGGCTAATCTCAGGCGTGCAGAGAACAACAAAATAGGCGATTTGTTAGCACCACCCATAGACTCATATGAGCGTTTGGCGGCTCACGGTACAGAGCGGAGCGTTCTAAAAATAGCACACGTCATTATACATACATGTACGGTTCACGGTTGTAAACAAAGCTGCAGTTTCTATGAATTTAGGCTACAAAACCACTGACCTAGGTTAAGGGCAAATAAAAATCCTAGCTAGGCGTTATAAAAGACAGTTAATATTGGAAATTAATGACATAAATGCTGGAAGTGAAGGGTGAAGTGAGCCACAGAAGTTACAAAAAAAAAAGTTTACTTTTGGATTTCTCCCAGAGTGCGACGTCTGCCATTTAAACTGCACATCACCATCAATCATTACTGCTACTTCATCAAGATGGTGGCGGAGGAAAGTCTAAAACGTATATATATTTGCTGCCTGTACAAATGTCCTATATGCTCTTTTTTGAGGGGAGACCAGTCTGTAAAATACACATTTTTAGGAAGTAGTTAGCATATGTCTGGATAAACACAATTGAATTATGCTGCAGGATCTATGTGAGACTTTAAAACAATGTTTTGATGTAGTATTGCTGAAATCTTGACTACATTTACTTCTAATTATTAAGGATTCACTACATTTTTCGGTCATTTGAGCCATGTGAGAGAAACAAAGTTTTAGAGACAGAAAAGAAAAGGTTTTCTTGAGTAGAACTGAAATGGTTATTTTAGCTTTTGATTAGGACAGTAGTGATGTTGGATACCACCGATTTCCTTTCCGATCCAATACTGAGTAAAATTCAGGCTGATATCGGCGATACCGATCCGATAGAAATACACCTAATGTGCCTGGTAAATGTGGAGTGTATTTCAAATGGCTTAAGAATGAATACAAGACATCAGAGTCACTTATTTAGCTATTTATTTTAAACTCAGAAGTATATGGATTCATTCACAATATAGCTTCTCTTCCGCTACGCCATTGAATTACACACACACACACACACTGAGAGAGAGAAGAGTGAGCAGCAGCGTGTCACTGCCCTTACGTATTAGGCCAAGCGGAAGAAAAAGTAGTTCCTACCAGCAGTGTGTCATTTAGACAAGATCGGAATAGTTTAGTTACTTTCCACCGTATTCCTCTTAATGATATACATTACCACAAATGACTGAAGTATCAAAAGTATCGATATTTTCATTTGAGAATCGATTTTAGAGCATACAGATCTGGTATCGGAAGTATCGATATTTCAGTATCGATCCGCACATCACTATAGGACAGTCCTTTCTGAACAGGACCACAGTAGCCAAGGAGAGAGACAAGCTGGAGCAGGTGAAGGTGTTGCTAAGCTGTGGTCCCTGAGGCTAATGTTTGTGAGCATAATACTGTTGACAGATATTAACTCTGACAGTTTTCACCTCTCGATCTCACGGAACAAGAGACAGAATATAACTATAACTGTAAAACATCCGTTAAGGTTCATCTTGTATGGATGGAACCCAATTTCACATTCAGTAAGGATATAATAAACTGCTGTAGTCGGAGTCAGGCTTAAAGTAAAGTCGTATTATAGTGTGTTTGTGTTCCTGCATAAAACATAAAGAAAGAAGACTCAGGAGTAATTTAGAGAACTGGGCAAGACGCCAAGCGAACCTTTAAGCTGTGCTTTAAATAATTGTTTGTATAGAAGTGCAGTTTACTGAGACTTTCAGAAATAAAACAGTCTTTAACTTAAACGGCTAAAGAGAAAAGCTCATCTCTACTAAGCAGAACAATCCTCCATAAATGAATATCTCTTTATTATCTAAATATTTAGAAATGTTTAATCTGCAGGTACTGAGTCCAATCAAAACACTCGCAGCAGTGAAAGAGTAAAAAAGTTGAAGATGCCGTATGCCTCAGTACTCCTTCTTGGAATTGATCGCTTGTTTTTCTGCCCATGGCCTAAATTTCTGCCAAATCTCATTAAGATCTGTCATGTTTCTGAGATATCCTGCTGACAAACAAACAAACAAACAAACACAAGCAATCAAATGACCTCCTTGTTAAAAGGTGGTAAGAAACAATGTAAAACTGCAACACAGACTCACAGCAGTTTGTGGATCAGTCACAACATTTAATCTATTGAATCATATTTGATTGTGAGGAATAAAAATAGTTCCTGTTCTGCAGAGACATTAAGTCACTTTGACTTTAACAAGATTTGTTGAGGACAGAATATAGAAACATGGAAACATGCCAGACTGTAAACAATATTCTTCGTTGGGAAAAATAAGGTCAGCTTGGTGTAAAGTGAACATAATTTATAGCTGTGCAGTGTCAACCAAATGTATATTGACTTAAATAAAGATCACTTCAGTCACAACAATTGCCCTGAAGAACTTTGACCCAGAAAGAAGACAAAGTGCAGGAGCAACACATTATTCAATTTACAGAAAATATGTCTTTTATTGCAAGAAAGGAATGAAGAAGTTTATTCAACTTCTTTCTTTACAGAAAATAGTGAGCCAAGTCACATTACAGCAGCAGAAATTGATTTATTTTATATTGGAAATAGGTTTTAAAAATCTTACCCCTTTAGCAAACATTTATATTGAATTTAAGGGAAATTAGATTTAGGAATTAGCAATCACTTGTTAAGCTTATTTCTCGCAATGTAATTTTCCAACTATGCCTCAAGGGGAACAATCTCATTCTGTTTAAGATGCATTTTTGTTGTTTTGTGCTTGTTACAGTGCTAAAAGATCCTGCAACAGGAGCTCTGAAGAGCAGAGAAAAGTGGAATTCAGACTCCATATCCAGTGAAACCCACTCTGTCCTGTTTTTATTCATGTGTGTCTTCATCCAGAGCAGCTTCTCTCTGATTCTCTTTGTAATTTTCTCTGGTGAGGTCGAGTCTGCGACCTGTTACTCGTCATCATAGCAGACAAGGTGAACTGAAGCTATTCTGCTGCGAGGTGTTGGGGGGGGGTTACACTTCTACTCCACTACATCTTCTCGTCTGGCTGCACTGCGGCCTTTTGTCCTCTTCTTGTCTGCTGACAGGAAGTGGTGGTTGGGGGCTGGTACCTGCCACATACTGTGACACGCTCACAAAGCAAGCAGGGACAAGCAGATTTCAGGAGATTCACAGAAAGAAAGAACGTGTGTGGGGGGGAAAGAGGCTTTTACACTGAAAGGCGGCGGTGGCTGCTATCAGCAGCTCTTTGTTGCTGGAGTAAAGCCAGCAGGTTTCCTCCACTTTATCTGATGGACCGACAACGTCCGAGCTCACTGAGCCCGCCGCCTCCGACTGGGGGCGGACAAATCGGCAGGGCAGGACGGACCAAACCACCGCCGATCACAAAGTCCCTCTGGAAACGGCTGTTTGAATGCCACGTCATGGCTGTCATGTCTGATGCTCGCCATGGCGCCGGGCCGACTCTGCAGCCAGGAGAGGAGAGTGATAACCCCACAACCCAAAACTGTGAAAATGGTTAACACTGGCAGCAGGATCTGCAGCCAAGATTTTGTGCTATGTAGTGATTTTTTAAATATGGCTAAATACTAGCCTGATAATCTGAGTGAATCATTTTGACATGCTCATTTCAAACCATTTCAATTTGGAAGAGGATATTTTTTGTTTGTTTTGGTTTATGTTGCAAGGTCCAGTTTACCGTATGTTTATCATGACCAACAAAGTTTAGCACAGTTTATCAACCTTTTCCACACTTGTCAGCAGTTTTGTATCATTTACTGTTACCGTTTATTGAGGGTAGCTAGAAAGGTGAAGCTTCATTTTTAATTCTGCCTTCCAAAGTTCCAGTTCACTGATCCTAAGTCTGTTGTGCATGCTTGGAATTAACCAAGTGTTGACCTCAAGGGCCAAAAAGTGAAGCTGATGCAGAAGTGCCAAAAACTGAAATTTCTCGAGTGGCCGCTTGAGGCTGGCTCCAAGTCAATTCTCAAAGACTTCCATGTTAAAATTCCCAACTCTACAGAAGAAATAAACGTTAGCAGTCTGCTTTTGGTCTCTATAGCTAATGTCTCCATTCATGACAACTGTGAGGGAGGTGAGTTATTTAAAAAAATTCACTCATTTCATTTATATCAAGGTTCAAAGTAATACAGAATTAAGAGCATACCCATCTGAGTGACAGGTGGCAGTCCTTATAGCTGGCCACTGCAATCATCCTGTTTGGATTAGGTTGACAGCCAGAACCATCCAGCTTGTCAGAAACATATGAGTGGCAGAGTAGAAACGATATACATCTTTTAAACAGTCTTTGGTACAATCAAAATCTTTTTTTTTTCTACTTTACCCGATCCGTTCTACCTAAAATGCTATTTGCTTGGCTCGCCTATCTTGAAAGGAAAACCAAAATTTGAATATTGTTAAAACAATGCTGCTGGGGGACCTGCCAATGCGACACTGGATACTCATTACAATGTATATAGTCCGTACGAAAGCCCCTTGATGTGCCCCCTGATGATTGTTGCATACATCTGGAGCGTGCATAAGGAGTGCAAAAAAGTACCTCTCTTCACCTCAACCTGACTGAGAGAAGCTGCTGCTAATTCATGTTAGCATTAACCGGAGCATTAACTGGGATGTTTGTTTTGGCTAGCAACAAACAAAAACAAAATGTATGTTACTTACCTCAGAAAAATGAACAGTGACTCCTTGGAGTGTCTGTTAGTCCAACCAAACGCTGAACAAGACATTTTTACAATTTTGAACAAAACGTTCAAACAAACTGGCATTAATTGAAAATACAGTCAAAGGGTCAAAGTTATGAGACCAAACCATTAAGCACCTTTTTTCTATCTATATAACGTTATATATAACTTTAATGACACGTTGCCGTGGATACGCATTGTTCTGCTTCTCTCCTGATGATGACTCGCCTTGAGACCATAGTGTTGTCCTAAAAAAAATTTGAGGTAATAAATCAAGTGAGAAGTTTTCTCATTTTGCATTGAAATGGATGGACAGAAATGTTTTTGCAGACACACGTAGCGTCCCCTGTTGGAATTTTCGGTAGAATGCAGCTTAAGACACTTCCTGGTTTGCCTCCCTGCTCAGACCCGGAGGTTGCCACCTGGTTCATAGCAACTACAGGTTACTTGTTAAGACCTTTAGTTCTATGAAAACAAGTGCCACATTTGTCATCAATGGAAACCCGTGTCATCAGATTGTTTAAGTTTATATAAATGTATATGTTTGGAAGAATGTGATTTAAAGCTTGTTGTTTCTTGTATTTTCAGAACCACACATTCACTATTGTAACCTCCCCGACCTGGAATTAAAGAATCCTCCATGAACCGATTCTCTAGCCAGAATAATTTTCTCCAATTGTTTTACCCAAGCAGTGTTGTCCTGAGGTCTCCATCCTCACATAGTCTCACTAACATCCAAGATCACCAACATCCACCAGGTTTATTTCTGTGTTAACGTGAAAAAGGATTTGTAAGCGGACAGATATGTTTGTTGCTGTCATATTCTTAAGATGTTATGAATTACAATTAGCCCCAAAGACAACAAGGCTAACATAACAATAGTATTTTCTATGTAAGCCTACCCTGATATAACTTTTGGCATTATTTATTTGCATATACATGACATTTAGGATCCCAACAGGAAAGGCTTCTTGCCCAGAAACTAATACATACTATGACACCTGGCTGAACAGAAACAGCATCACCATATCACTTTTGTTCAGATTGACTCAATCAAAGCTGTTGACAGTGACCAACATCAGGTTCTCTATATCCAGCTGTGATACTCAATGTAGACCCACATCAGGACATTCAGCCCACTATGATATTTTTGACCATTTTTGTCAGTTTACCAACATGAAACTAGAGATCTATACTTGTTGGAAAATGTTGGATTGTTATGTAAATAATGTGCTATTTGTAAACATATAAAACCACATGAAGAAAACAAGACAAAAGGCTTCCTAATAATGCCAAAAGAACATGTATTCACACACGTTTTTTACGAATATTATATCGGGAAACATCCCTGCAGCCCGCTGAATCCTGCTTTTTCTTTTTAGCTGAAAGCAGAGAGGATATTTTGAGCAAAGTACAACCTCTCATCTGTTTAAAGCTGTTCATCATTACTACTCCTCTCCCTCTTGTTTGGGGCGTCTTCTCTGTGAGCTCGATGCATTAAAAATTGAAAGCGTTCTTTGTGTTGATGCAGAGGGAAAGGGAGGGGAGAGAAAACAGCAACAACGCTCTTTTGAGTGCTACTCCTGTGCTCTTGAAAAGCCCGACATCAATGAAACGGGGAGGGAGAAGGGAGAGAAGAGGAAAAAAAAGGAGAGGAAAAAAAAGAAAAAGGCGACATGAAGAAGTTGTTGTCACTCTGTTTGTTTTTAATGTTGAGATGTTAAAAAAAGCTGTCGGAGTGCTGCGGTTGTGGTGAGACGAGCACATACAGTACAGGATGTTAGATCCCTCTCCCAGAGGAGTCTGACACAGAAGAATAAAAAAAATACACATCACAGCTGCTGCGCTCATCTCCAGCAACCAGCAGCTCCTCAGTCACTAATTCATGTTCAGCTGCTCGAGCAAACAAAGGCCTTCTGATTCAGCTTCTAATACATCTCAATATTGTTATTATTATTAGTCGTATTATTATCATTAATAAGCCTTCTGCATGTTTTACACATAGTTTTTTGATTATGTGCGGAGCTCCACATCAGCATTGAAGTACAGTAGGAAATTCCGGTTTTTATTTCAAGCCTGTTAGTACTTTATGCTGATGAATGTGGCTGGTGTCCATAATAAATCCACATTTCTGTGATTTAGGTGGATGTGACATCTATTTATTGAAAATACACATGTTTTATTTACAGTAATAAATTAATTTATATATGATATGTAGACAAGCTGAGAAAGCCAGTTGAAAATGCAATCATAGGAATTTTCACAGTGTGCTATTTATGTTTCTAGACCATTTTTAAAATGTGAATTTTATTTTCTACAATGAAAACTACTGCTGTTTTTGTGTGTGTAAATGATAAAAAAAAAAAAAAAAAAAATGGTACATTTCCATAGACACATGACACAAAGACACATAGAGTCTTTTGTTTGTATGTTCGGTTCCTGGCAGCTTTATGCTTTGTTAATTAAAATAAAATTAAAAATCTGACTGATAGCCAAGTTTGTGTCGAGAAAAAGGAGCCATGCATGTGATGTGAGGACAGACTGAAAGATTCTGAACAAAGAGAGAATGCATAGGAAGTAGATAAATTTGAACCAAAATCTGCTGGACTTCAGAGTTTTAAAGACAGGGAAAGGGTAGAGGAATTACCTGGACTATTTTCCTATCATACTCATAACATTATGAATATGTAGCTCTATGCATTTTCTTTATTTTTATGTATTTAATATGGATCAACTGATGAGGGTGCAAATTTTTTGTCAGTAAGCTGTTATGGTGTGTTCACACCAAAAGACTGTTGGCCGTGTTTATTTCAGTTACTCATGTAAAATATGCTGGTGTAAACAATAGTATCATAATAAGCATCACCACTGCTGCTTTGTACCTGTTGTGGAAGTCGATTCAATTCAAGATTTGTCATTCTTAGGTCCTTAACATCATCCAGAGGAACACACAGCTCGGTGAATTTCACCAACAGGAACTGCATCTGGCTACTACAACTCTAAAAAAAAAAAAATTTCCACAAGATCTCCAACCTAAACGACAGAATAGACCGTTTGTCAGCACCACCTATAACGACCCATATGACAGTTTGGCAGCTCATGGTCCAGAGTGCAGCGTTCTAAAAATAGCACACACATCATTATACATACATGTACAGTTCAAGGTTGTAAGAAAAAAAGCTGCAGTTTCTGTGAATTTAAGGTACAAAACAACTGACCTAGGTTTAGGCCAAAAGGTTCCTGGTTAGGCGTTATAAAAGACAGTTTAAACAGTAAATAAATTATGTAAAGATGCTGGAAGTGACGTAGTTCAGTAAAAACACGATGCAGGAAGTTAAGTGATGTTTGAATCACATGCTTTACTTTTGTTTTCACATCGGGCACCTCCCTTCTCCTTTCCACCTGCCCTGAGTGTGAGTTTCGCCATTTAAACCCCTCAATCATTACTACTACCTCAGCAAGATGGTGGCGTTGGACAGTCTAAAACATAAATAGCCTATGAGCCGTATTTTGCTGCCTGTACAAACAACCTATATGTGAGACCAATCTCACAAATATTGTTGTGATTCAATTGCAATAAACAGATCAAAAGTATCCTGAAATAACTACATGATGATGCAGATGTGTAAGTCGAGTTCAGATCGATCAAGGCTAGGCTGTGTGGGAGAATCTCATCGCTGAAAAGCTTTCGCATCTGCATTGCCTTTTACGTAATGGTGTGCTCTTTATACATCTGTGGGCAGAGTTGGCCGATGATTGGCCAGTCTGTATTTGAGGGGCGGGACTTAGTTAGCTTATTACAGGCTTCGGATTGCAAAATTGAGCATTTATAGGTCTCGAAATAAACCAAGCAGCGCTCAATTATGTTGACATTATAACTGACAAAACTCCCATTCGAGGCAAATAATATGACTTGTAAAAATGCATTGAAAACTTTCAGATATCCATTTTCATTGCATTCAAAAAAATCTTTTTTCAGATGATAAAAGCTTTGAATGTCTATAATTTTCAGAAAGAAACAGGAAGCTTATTCTGCACCTCCTCATGTTTAGTCAGGATGTTGGTCTGTCGGAGAGTCTGCCGTCTTTCAGCTCAGAGTCTCACATCAGTCCACACACCTCCATCCATCCATCCATCCATCCATCCATCCATCCATCCATCCATCACTGCTCCTGCAGTCCTGACTGCAAGCAACAGAGGGCAATCTCCCCCCAGGCAGGCAGGCAGTGGCGGGGTGGGTTGGGGTACTGATTGACAGCAGCAGCGTTGGAGGGAGAAAGGAGTTTGCCTTGAGTTGCCAGACGCCCCGCTGAATAGAAGCTTACATGACGATGGGAAGATTTGAGTACACATGCAGCTTTTCTGTTGGGAGAAAAGAGAGAAAAAAAAGAGCAGAAAGATGCTTATTCTTCTGCTGCATCTCCTCTACAAGCTGCTGAGACTAGAAGCAAGATTAAAAGCTTCTGGGTTCATGGTGTCTCACTACTTTTTGGGTTTAGTATGATTTAGTGCTCACATTTGTTTGCATGTTGTGTTCTTGTCTTCTCATCCTGCTCCGCAAATATCTGATCATCCTGCTGTGCATCACTGCCTTTAATGTCTTTTAAATATCTGTTTTACACACAAAAACACCACAGCTGAATATGTGCAAAAAGTCAGATACTGATTCATCTGGACACATCAAAATCAGCTGTATATATGTTGTGCAAATTAGTGTCATCACAGCCTGTAAAATAAAATTGTCACCCAAAAGTTTCTGGAACGACATTTTCTTTTAGACAAGTCGGTCTGCATGAGCACTGCGTGATGGCTACCTCGCCGTCCTGCTGCGGCGACAGCCATGCTTCTGCACCGCCTGTCATCTACACTAAGTTTGCCTTTGATAATTGCCTGTAATAATAGAACGCATCATTTAATTTCTACTGTTGTATATCCACAAGTAAAAGCCGGTTATTTAACTAATTTATGGATCTGTGCAAATCACTGCCTTTTACACAACACAGTCCTGAATATAATTCAAAATAAAAGTGTTGTGTTAACAAACAAAGGGATTCTGTCCACAAAAGTGTTAAGTGGCTTTTATTTTGAAATGCAAACTACACATAAAGACATCAGAAACCTAATGAAAGGTGTAATGATGCTAGTATGTTGAACTATATACTAGCATATTATTAGTTACCATATAAATAATCAAAACATAATTTCAACATATTTTTTTGCTGAAAACTTCATACGCAGAAAAAGTAGGCGAGACCAGATTTTTTTTTTTAAGAAATTGCAAAATTGTGCATTTATAGGTTTTTTAAAAACACTGATCAAAACTCCACTGTGCACTGAAGAAATGTCCCCATTGACCTTATAAGAAGCCATTAAATCATTTCAGAAATTCATTTTCATTAAATTTAACTCAAGGGTATGTTTCAGAGTACATCAAAGCTTTGAACTACGGTGGCCCTGAAGTGCAAACCACACCAGCAATTCATCAAACGGAAAGGCTAGGTACATGTTGGACACTGATCCTCCTCCTGATTGGTTGCTGCCATCATTCGCTTCTCCATAGTCAAACCAGCCGCCCCTATATATATATATATAGGTATATATATATATATATATATGTAGTGCGCCCGTATTGTGATATTTATGGTAAATTCATTGAGCCTGTTCACAGCGAGCTGATATGAAGGATAAACACTTTACTGTCATTCTTTTTCACTTTGCATTATAAAACTCTTACCTGCAGAGAGGAAATGAAGTATTAACTTTACATGGACATACCACATGAAATAATCAAATTGCGTTGCACATAAAATGTATTTGTTGTGTCGGCGAATATGACTGTCAAAACATAATTTCACTGTCTATTTTTAGCTGAGAACTTCGCGCACCACACAGAAAAAATAAACAAGACCCAAATTTATAGATGTGCTGCAGCTGAACGAGCCGTGCCTCCCCTTAGTGGCGGTTCTCTCTCCATCTTTAGCCTTTATGCTAAGCTAACCAAACCAGCTGTTCACTCCAACTTCATCTTTGCTTTGACAGACATGAGCGGTTTTTAATCTTCTGAAGCCAGAAACTGAATGAGCACAAAATTTCAAACTATTCCTTTTAATTATTCTCATAAAAGCATGTCACTGAGTTACCGTTCCGTTCAGGAGACCAAGATCATGTCTGTTATAAAAGGGTTTCAGTTCATTGACTCTATAAACTTCATTATAAGGCATCACAATGAACACCAAATCTATTATTTGCAGTATTTTCCATAATGTAATGTGGGTGATTATCTTTTTGGTGGGGATTTTCTTTCAGTGCTTTCCGTGCTGTCAGAGGTAAAAGGCGTGTACTCGAGACAGGAACAGATGAGAGGAGCCCGGGAGCCGGCTGAGTGGCTGACTTACATCTGTTGTCATGGCAACGGAGGACTCTGTGACATTTGTGTGAAAAAAGCTTGTAACGCGGAGGTGACAAAAAAAAAAAAAAAAACGTGTAACGTGATTCTATTAAAACCCTTTCCATCAGCTGCTCAGACTGAGAGAGACACGCTGACAGTCAGCAGAGCCGAGCGGAGACTGGGAACAGTGGAGGGACGGAGGAAGGCCTCAGGGCTCAGAGAGGAGGAGGAAGATGGGAGGAGAAGATGGAGATGAATAAGAACCAGGGAACTGGTGTCACGTCTTTGCTGCAATCTGAGTATTTCAGCTAATAATCTGATTCTAAAGCAAATGATACGGTTGCTTCTCATGGGCTCATTTTACCACAAGCCGTGTTGCCATTAAAGTCCAATCAAATTTAAAAGCAACAGCTTGGATAATCATGTGTAAAAAGGAGCCAAATTGCACTCTGCTTCAAAACTTTATGTGTGTGTTTGCACTGTGATATAGCTCAGATCAGTGTGTTGTTTTATGCTGCAGCATCAGACACAGAGATGCAAGGCGGTTGGACAGACTGGTCTAAAGAGCTGGTTCTGTGGTTGGAGCCAGGTTGGACACACTGGAGGAGGTGGTGGAGAGATGTACTTTGAAGATGTTCGAAGCCATATTGAAATACCCAGATCATCGGCTACACAAAACCTTTATGGACCAAAAAAACAGCAGTGGACGGCTTCTCTCTCTCTTTCAGGACGGAGAGATACAAAAGATCCTTCTCTCCTACAGCCAACAGGCTACAGCTAACGGACAAACTGAATTTCCCCTCACGGATAAAGTCATTTTGATTTGATTTGATTTTTGATTGAGATGTTCTTCAGAATCCCAAAGATAAACTGGTAAAAAAACAAACAAGACTGGGCTTATACTGCTATTTAAGTTTTAAGCTTTTATTGTGAAAGGTAAATGGAAGATGTAATGTGCTGCCATTAACCCTCTGGAGTCTCCAAAATCACCAAATAATGACTTCTTTATGACATCCAGACTAAAACAAAGCAGCGTGGAGCCCTACTGTAAATTTAAAGACACAAAATGACCAAAAAAGACACAAAATGACTAAACAAAGACACAAAATGAACAAAAAAAAGACACAAAACTACTAAAAAAAAAGACACAAAATGAACAAAAAAGAGACAAAATGAGAAGACAGAATGAGCAAAAAAATTACACAGAAGAAACAAAAAGACACAAAATCACCAAAAAAAATACACAAAATAACTAAAAAAAGACACAACAACAGGCACAAAATGACTTACAAAGACACAAAATGACATGGAAAGGATTAAAAATTGTCAAAATAGCCCAAGACTCCATAGAGTTAACAGTGTACTAAATAATAAAGAATTGTTGCTGGTTTGGATAACTGAACCTCCTTTTTATATTCTATTACCTGCATAGTAAAATAAAGATGCAGCTTGTTTGTGCACAATGCATCCTGGAAGAACTCCATATTCTCTGTCAATGTGTCACACACTGAGAAAATGTGTGCTTCAACTGACTCCATTTGCCATCAACACTGATTGGACATCCACATTAGAGGTTTACTTTAACTCTTGATCGGTAAAAGGAAGCAGAACAGAAGCCTCTGGAACATGTTAAAGTCTCTGGTTTTTCTTTGTCAGCTCACCTTTCCTTCATCTCTCCTGTAGCCTTTGATTGATTGGACGAGTGTGTGCTGTGGTGTGATTAGCCGGCTCTAATTAGGATCCATGCTTTGTTGTAAACACAGGGGATTAGCTGCAGACAAACACACCTATCAAACAATTAATACACTAATCAGCTAAAGAGAGCTGCTACCTTTCACTTCCATTAACACTGCTCAGCAACAATCAACAAACCATTTCCTGTCCTTTTTTCCCCAACCATCTTTTAGCTCATTTCTCTATTTTTTGTCCTAAAAAGCTCTCTGGTTGTTCATTCTCTGATTTTTCTTCACTGAATTGGTCTCATAGGAAACAGCAGGGCGATTCCATTTGTCCAGCTCCTTTTTTTCTTTTTTGTGTTATTCTGACATGCCATAATTCACTCACTCACTGTTCATTTTCCTCTTTTCAGAAAACATGAAGTGCACTCCAGGTGTCTGGAAATGCAGCTGGGAATTTCTTCAAGTATTTGAATCTTTTACTTGAGAAAAAAGCAACAATGCCAAACAAAGACCTGCAAACCTTGAATTCTACATTTTATTTCAGCAGAAATAGCCTGCAGGAGTTATAGCAATAAAACGTTTTCATGTACTATAACAAATAGTATTTTATTCTGGAAAAAGTCAAAATTACAGAGATGAAAAATTAATTGTTTTCCTATCTTTTTTGAGGGAAGCTATCGCAGCATGCATCGCAGGTATTCTGATCCATGACTAATGTTTCTGTGTTTGTGGAAGAAAACACATTCAGTGACTTTCCGAAAGCATGATTTGGTTTATTAGAAACTAAAACAGGCAAACACAATGTGGATGCAAGTGTAACATAACACACAAGACTCAAGGAGACGTCCAAACAATACGACCTTATATGGAGCTTGTTCTAACCTCTAACAGGAACAACAGGAAGGTTCCCAAAAAATGTCACCCTTACCGCTTTGCAGGAGATCAACATGTTCTCATACATTAAAAAAAAAAAACGGCTGCATTGTGGAATGTCACCGTTTTGTTGGGTTTAGGCAACAAAATGACTACCTTCAGGTTACCGTAAAAACTGGTTAGTTGTGTCAAAAGTTTGTTAAAAAGGTAAAATTATTACACATTACTACTGAAAGTAAGTGAATGAGTTATGTTGGTAATGTAAAAACATGATGTAGAAGTTAAGTCAAATAACATTTTTTTACTTTTGTTTACACCCTTCTCTCTTTGCTTTCACACTCTGTAACGTCCCTTTAGCTTTGTCGTTGTTCATAAATCAAGGTTCATACACTTTTTGAGTCAAATTCAGCACTTTTCAAGGACTTTCAAGGTCCATTTTCAAGCTTTTCTAGTACCTTACAACGGTTGTAAGTTGCATGTTGTAGTTGAGTACTTACATGCTAAAAGGGGTAATTTCACTTAAGCATACCGACAGCGATGGTTTTAAACTTTCAACAACCAAAAGTACAGTTTGCTAATCTCAGTATTCCATTTATTATTTCATTGAACATGTGAATAT
Organism: Centropristis striata; assembly: GCF_030273125.1. Taxonomy (NCBI): domain Eukaryota; kingdom Metazoa; phylum Chordata; class Actinopteri; order Perciformes; family Serranidae; genus Centropristis; species Centropristis striata. The sequence goes on along the minus strand of NC_081528.1, from coordinate 7,904,045 downwards.
CTATAGTCAGATTACAAGAGAAATACAGTAAGAATTTCAAGCATTTTCAAGCACTTTATCCAAAATCCAAGCAGTTTTCAAACCTTGAAAATACAACATTAAAATTTAAGCATTTTTAAGCATTTCAAGCAGCCGTACGAACCCTGGTAAGTACTGCTGTCACTTGGGGGCGCGATTTACTACAATGTAAATATGGCTCGTAATAAGCTGCTGTACAAGGACATGGAGTGTTCATGGGGGGAGGAAGGTCTCAGATGTGTCCTGCTTTTTCTTAATAGATATTTTTTGGCCTTTAACAGCTTTTCTGACCTTGTGAAAGGGGAAGACATGCAGGAAAGGGCTCCGAGCCAGATTCAAACTCAGGTCTGTTGTGCCAAGGAACCAGGAAACTTGTGTTTGTGTCCTGTTGTTGGAAGTTATGTATTGAAGTATTGTAGTGTTTTAGCCTGAATCTGATCTTTCTTCCTCACCTTAAGGAAATGTTTTAAACACCTTGTTGATGCCATGAAAACCAGCGGTTGTAATGCTTAAAACAGCGATCAATGTACGGTACAACAGCACTCTGTGCTGCACACGGTCCTCAATGTGTTGAAAACGGTGCTTGTCATACTTCATATGATATCCAATGGTGCTGCAAAAGTTATGGGAGGAAATCATATGAACCGATTAATGAGAATATGTTCCATTATTCCTTGATCAAAAGATATTAAAATGACCATCATTTTCCAGCCTTGAGGTTCATTAAACTCTCTCAAAACTGATAGAATAATAATTCATTCATTCATTCATTCTCCTTTAACAGCTTATCTGGAGCTGATCTTAGATGGCACACACTCTCTCATTTACTCCTATGGGCAATTTTGAGCCACCAGTTAAACTTAAGCTGCCTGTCTTTAGGCTGTGGAGGAGGACCCGCAGAGAGCTGGAATAATAATTACTCAAATTAAACTCAACTAAAAAAAGACCTTTTGTTAGTTTCAAATGAGAAATTTGTTCTTTCCACAAGAGTGTCGAGGGTTTTTTTTTATATTTTACTGTCCTCAGAACGACAGGAAGCTGCAGTGACCAATCAGCTTCTTCCTCCATGTACATAAAGTGCATTCAACCCCAAAATGTGCCACCCTAAGGGAAACACGCTCCACACAGCTGTTAACAAAACATCTTAGCAGTTCAGCAAACAGTACTTCTCCCTCACTCAAAACTACACACAGCATCCCTGTAGCACCATTTATCATGGAAACCCCCTGGAGCATCCTCCTGCAAAACTCTCAACCTAAACATATCCTCGCTCTAACCAGAGCTTTATAAATCTCCACCCTGCTCCCACATTCTTCTTCTTTCTTCTCACAAACACCATTTCTGGCCCATCCCGAGAAGAGAATGAACAATTCCCCCGTTTCTCCAGCTTGTCTTGAAAAGAAAAAAATGTAGAAATAATAGCTCCGGTAAACCTTCAGTGAGTGCAGAGGAGAGTGAAGGTATAAGGGTTTTTAAAGCACGTTTTACCTGCATGGGGCATAATACCTATTATTTCTAAATCACTGCAGGCAGAAAAATCAGCTTTCTTTACACCCATTCAATCAGAAAAAGACTTCCAACTCAGCCAGTACAGGAGATTATCACTAAAAATACTTTTTCACATATATTTTATACAGTATATGCATATTTTTTGTTCCTCTGAATGGCTAGATGCATGCAAGTATTTATATACTGCTTAAATTGATCTAAATATGCTGTATTGTTTGACAAAAGTGTTGGTGTCGGTAGAAGACACGGTTGCCAACTGTCCCCTAATTAGTTTCTCAGATGGTGACAAGTGGCAAACACAAAAATATCTCTCCTGTAGGGGGGCGAAACAGAAAGTGGAGACAGGTTTTCACGCAGAACACGGATCACTATCTGTGTAATGAAGTCATATTAGGTGGAAAAATCCAGTTGTAACAGTGGAGAGTGCAGCAGCAGTTCCTCTGAGTTGCTTTTGTTTAGTGGATTTCTGCGAGTGTTTGAGTTCAAAGCTGCAGGAGGAAAGAAAGAGAAAAAAAGCAGCAGGAGCTTCTGAGAATTCATCAGTGGGTTTACACTCTGCATGGGCAGTGTGGAGAGAGGAGACAACTAAAAATATACCTGTAATATTCTTTAACCAGCACAAAACTCTCCTGCACATGTTCAGTCAGGACACAGAGTCAGAGAGAGATTAGCAATGAATTTCAAATGACTTCCTCCCCAAAAAGACGAGGTGCACTGAGTATAAGATATTAAAAGATGAAATCCACTCCGGGGAAACATAGACATAGCTAATTATCTCCACATTAATCACATTAAAGAAAGATGCCTAATTAAAAAACATTATTTATTCCGAGGGGATAAATTTAGCTTTACAGTAGTACACGAAACTGACCAGAGAGGTGAAACAGAATACAGATTAGAAGAAGAAAATAGATGCACATAAGAAATAAATCAAAGTTAGAGAGCTGGAGAAAGTTTTCCCAGACCAGTGTGCACGAAGAAAAACAATAATGCTGTTTCCTGATTTTACAGATAAGTATTTGGGACTGGAGTTCTCTAGAGAACTCTTTCTTCTCAACAAATACAGGACAGATTATTATGATTATATCTTCTTTAACGATTCACGGTCCCCAGAGGATATAATGACTTCGATCATCCTCTTTCTTTGCCTCAAACGCCGTCATGACTTTCAGTTTTGTGGAGAATTTTTTTTTATCAACTATTGAATGGATTGGATTAAATCACACTCACAATAATCTGTAATAACGTTGGTGATCCTCTGACTCATCATGTGAACATTTTACTCCAATTAATACTTACTTAAACTACAAAGTACAGCTGAGGATGATGTAAACATTATTTAGTGCCAATTAGCGAGTGCTTGCACTAAATTAAGACGTGTTAAAGTTTAGCTGAAGTGTCACTGTGACTCATGGAGATGTTACACATATATAGCTGTAGATGCTTAGTCATGTCGTTTAATGAGCTAAAATTATCAGTAAAATAAAGAAGGCAAAGAAGGAATTAAGGTTCAAGTGTTTTCTCATCTGTAAAGGAAATACAGAAATCAAATTAAAACAAAAAGTATCAAACCTTAGTTTTTTAACCCTCTAGAGTCCATGAAACCACCTGCACATTACTTCTTCATGACATGAAGACATAAAAATGAATCAACATTGAGTCTTGCCATCAGCTTCCTTCTAAAGTTCTGGCTTGAAACTCCATACCAGATTTTTTTTTGATGATATTCGGCAAAGTAAAACCGGAGATAATGTCAAATATATTAGGTATAAAAATATAAAACTAGATATTATCCTAGTTTTACCTGTTATATGTTATATTTGCAACCTGTGTTCATATTCGCAACATGTACATTTCTGTGTGAAATGTTATTTTCAAGATCAGATTTTATGTTTTCCTTTGTTTCTTTTTGGGTTCAAAATTCTGATCAAGTAAGTCAAAGTTAAAAATGAATTATCAGGACATATGGGGGAGAACTGATACCAACATGGCATGGTAAAGATTTTTAACAGATTCTTTTAACGCACATAATAGCCCAAGATTTCAGAGGGTTAAGACGTGTTAAAATTGAGCTGAAGTGTTTGTAACTCATGGAGATGTTACACATATATAGCTGTAGATGCTTCGTCATGTTGTTTAATGAGCTGAAATTATCAGTAAACTAAAGAAGACAAAGAAGGAATTAAGGTTCAAGTGTTTTCTCATCTGTAAAGGAAATACAGAGATCAAATTAAAACAAAAAGTATCAAACCTTAGTTCTTTAACTCAAGTCATTTTTTGCCAAATTCTTTCAGTGAACTCTTCACAGACCACACAAAACTGGAGACCACATACTAGAGGTAATAACGAAGAAAAAAAAATCTTACATAGCTCGAAGGGAAATCAGTGTAAAGACAAACTAAATGTAACAAATCTAAAGGGCAGAAGTCAGCAGAGAGTGAGGAACTGGCTGACTGCCACCTGCAGCAGACCAGGTAAACTCAATCCTCCCGACAAGCCCACTGCCCACCAGGCTGCTGCAGGGAAACATTATGGACACTGCACAGTATATATAATATATATAAAACATGTCACAATAACATGTAAAAAGTATAATACACATATCAAATTTTAGTCAAGTTTTTATTAATTTACCTTTTGCTTTTTGCTCTGTTTTTTAATTTATTTATTTATTTTTTAAATAAAAGTGCAGTAAAGATTCAGATCAATCAGGGGCACAGGAGATCAACCGATTATTTTAGAAATTAGAGCGAATTTAAGACCATTTGGTTGGACCTTTTGTTTGTTTTTGCTACTGTGACAAGTTAATTTCCCTGTTGTGGGATTAATAAAGTATTATCTAATCTACAGTATCTGTAATCTAATCTAATCATAGTAGATGAAGTGTCCCTGTTGTTTGTTTATGTCTTACAGTTCTAATTTGTATTTTTTATTTCATACTATTTATTTTTAATATCTTAATCTGTTTATTCTGACCCCCATGGGGATCAATAAAGGAATATTTTATCATTCACATAATTTGCAGCATAGTGACTAAAAGCACTAGATTTTTTTTTTTAAATTAGTGATTAGTTGATTTAATTTATTTTTTATTTTTGATAAGGCCTTATTGTTGAAGTACTTTCCATGTCATGGGTTAACCTTAGGTCTACTAGGGACATTTTCAGCCATATTTGTCATTTTGGCAATAATTCTGGTTGTGGTACTGCAAATGACATGATTTTTGGAAGAAGGATCTCTTTATTGATATATTTTGAAATTCAAATTTAAATTTTTCTAATGGGTCAATAATACACTGTGTACAAATTTACTATCCTTTCAGGCCATTCAGGCTGAAAATGTCCACCTCCAAAAAAATGCTAAAAAACTTTACAGATTAATATTATTTTCTACTTTTTCTGCATAAACCTCTTAAACAACTTCTGCCCTGCTCAAAACTACAAAGCATTCAACGATTTTGAGGATTTTAACCCTTTAAATGCCAGTTTGACTGCACAATATCACTGTTTTTCAAAGAAAAAACACAAAAAAAATTGAGTTATTTCCCATATGATACATCATTTTTTGGCTGGGGCATTGGTTTTTATCACAGCCTTGGATATGTCAAAGATTAACAACAAAATTGAACAAAATTGATTTTGATGCTTTTGGCGTTTTTATAGCATTTTTTTGGAGGTGGACATTTTCAGCCCGAATAGCCTGAAAGGGAAGTAAATTTAAGTGGGCCCGAGGGTTAAAAAAGTAATAGTGAACTCTGACCTCACTGTTTAATGTGTTTTGATGTGCACCTGAAACTTTGAACCAAACAAGTTCAGAGACTCAGCTTCTTCCTGCTTGTTTCTGTTTTCTGTTTCCTTTTAACTTACAAATGAAATGTAAAGAGAGGCCAGTGTCAGTAAAAAAAACAACATTTTTCTACACTCATGCAGCTCTGACCGGCTCTAATCCCACACGGACTCATCCTTTGCTGAGCCTCCTGTGTGATTTTGTCTTTTTTAGCTCAAATTGAATGAAGGTCTGCTGCATCCAGCCAGTAGAAGGATTTCATCCATTCCAACTTCTTTTTCTAAATGAACAAACAGCGCTCTCCTCGTCTGAGCTCCAGCCACATCCTGTACAGTCTCACGGCTACGTTTCCATGGCAACAGTGTCCGACTGGGTACACATGGGAAAGCAACGAGAACAGAAAGAGAGCGAGAGAGAGAGACAGAGAGAGAGAGAGAGAGAGAGGAGGGAGGGGGGAAAAAAGAAAAAAGAGAGAAAGTTTCTCCTTGGAAGAGCAGACCTGGCCGCGGCTTTGACTGGCATCACATGTGCAGACCTGCTGACTGAGAAGTTCAGCTTTTTATACGTTGCCCTGCAGCGCAACGACGTTCCCATGACAACTGCATCCCTCGGTTCACCGGGCGTCTGCTCTGTTTGCCCCTCGCTAATTCACAAACAGTAATAATCGATACAGATGATACAACTCTGCCATCGGTCCTCAGGGGCTTGCAGAGCGAGCCGTGTGTGAGAGATTCACGGAGATGCAGAAAAATACTGTACACACACGTACTGTACAGTCTGAGTGGGATATATAAGGGATTTAATTCTTCCTCTTGAAACCAAGAAACTTATGTCTACAGACATTGTGGTCAATACACAGAACCAACAAGATCTCCAACCTATAGATAGAACAGGTTGTCCAACATTAAACCACCCATATGAGTGTTTCACTGGTACAGAGCCCCTAGTTTCTCCTAATTTCGACCCACGGAAAGCTGCAGTTTCGTTGAATTTTAAGACTGGTCTCCCCTCAAAAACGACAGTACAGGGTGTTTGTACAGGCAGCAAAATACGCCTTATATTTTAGACTTTCCTCTGCCGCCAACTTGCTGATGTAGTAGTAATGATCGACGGTGATGTGGAGTTTCAATGGCGGATGTCACACATGGATAGTGTGGGAGGGGAGGTGGATGGTTCGGACAAATAGCGGACTTACAGCATTTAAGTACATTTATTTACAGTTTTTTTTTTTTTGGTCAATTTTATTCATGCAAAGTTTTGGCACATACATATACAGACACATACAATACAAGAAAGGTAGAAAAAACCCAACAGAAAAAAAATAAAATTAAAATAAACAAACAAAACAGAAACGACAGACAGCCTGCCACCACTTAATCATTAATGTAAAAAGAAAATGTACACAAAAACATGTCAGATCCAACAAAATGCCCCTGAATGTCAGCTCATATGAAAAGGGCCAGAGATTAAGTCCAGGAGGCCCGAGCCAGAGGGGAGCAGCAAAGTCTCATAACATGGATACATATTAAAAAAACAACAGCAAAAAAAAAAAAAGGAATTGAAAAAAAGAGCTGTACGTTCAGGTCCCAGTTTGAGGGTCTATCTTTTCTAATGTATACAATAAAAGGGCCCCAGATCTTTTTAAACCTATCTTGGAATTAGACATAGAAAATTGAACATTTATTTCCTGTTTAAACTGTCTTTTAAAATGCCTAACCAGGAAGTTTGTTGCCCTAAACCTAGGTCAGTGGTTCTGTAGCCTAAATTCACAGAAACTGCAGCTTTGTGAACCGTACGTGTATGTATCATGATGTGTGTGCTATTTTTAGAACACTCCACTCTGGACCGTGAGCTGCCAAACGCTCTTATGAGTATATAGGTGATGCTGACAAAGGACCTATTCTGTTGTTAAGGTTGAAGGTCTTGTTGTTGAATATAGCCTACAAAACCACTGATCTAGGTTAAGGTAAAAAAGGTTCCTGGTTAGCCGTTATAAAAGACAGTTTAAACAGTAAACAGTTCAGTAAAAATGTGATGCAGGAAATTGAGTGATGACACCAATGCCATTGGTTACTTAAAATATGATGCCATAAAAAATGAATTTTAAAAGTCATGTTACATGCAAAGACAGCAATAAAGGCTGATTCAATGTCAGCAGTGCAAACTGAAGCAAAGATGCATCCATGTTTCCCAAAAATGTGAAAAAAATTCAAGAAAATGTTCATTCTACGATAAGTCATAATAATATAATTCACCTAATGAATGTAAAGAAAGAAAAGACAGAAAGATCCTGTTCCTGGTGAGCTGACAAAAAGTGCTAAAACTGGAAAAATGACAAAAAAAAGTTCTAGTATTTCAGCCTGTTTTCAGTCAGAAACCAACCCTTTTTTCAATAATTTTCCTAAAATTATTCTCAGAGGTAGTTATCAGGGCAAACTGACTTTTATCAAACTGAACTGACTAATGAATCACAAGTGTCCCTGGAACTCCTCACTTATTGGTGCAAAATGAGTCACAATGTGCTTCATGCAAGAACATGTTTCATATTATTATCTTAACTTTCTCTTACTTTATAGTTTCTCATTCATTTGGTATCATTCAAACTCAAAATTACTTCAAAGTAATGAAGCCAATAGTGGAAAAACTGCACGACTCTTAAAAAAGGTCTGGACCACTTGAAATTTCTGTTTGTGCCTAAGAAAAAAAATGGTGAAAATGGAAGTTCTCTAAATTGTGGTGGTTCTTGCATAAGGCCAATAAAACAGTAATTACCAAACACTCCCAATACTCTTAACTCCTGATACTTGAGTACTTTGTCTTGTTTCCAGTTGTAATGGAGTATTTTTTCACTGCTTGTTGATGTTTCTGCTGAAGTAAATAACCCGAGCACCTCTTCCACAGGTGTGTACTATCTGTGTTTGGCCCTTGGAGCCAGACAAAATGCAGCATTACCTCCAGATGTTTGTTTTAGATCGGCGTTTCTCTTTGCGTAATTGAAAACTGCAGATGGAGAGATGGAGGACAGATGAAAATGAAAGCGTCTGAGAGCCGTCCAAATGGCAGCTGCGCAATTACCCTTCGTTTTGTTGTCTGTGTTGGGCTCCGGTTTGATTAAACACAGTAAAGAGAGTGATATGTGTGGTGCACGGTACACAGCTCTCAGTGTAATGGATCACCTCTACATATGCTTCAGACACATGATTATTACTGTGTTGTTTTAAGCTAGGTGTTCAGGGTGAACGCTGCCAAACAATTTCAAATTTTGTGTTTGGAACCTCAATTGATTTCCTCAGTGGTTTGATCATTTCGGCTCATCCCAAAAACGTAATTACAGCCAGACGGGTTTCTTCATCAGTGAGTCAAGTTAATGGCTCTAGCATGTAACTGGTCCACAGCGCCCCCTGCTGAAAGTCCACTTCAAGGAACTGCTACATGCTGATTCACTGGACTGAGGAAGGTTTTGTCTCATGTGCTGGCGGACAGGAGGAGGCTCATGATCCTGAATTAAATCACACTGTGATCATGATGGAACAGAACATCTGACATGTGCTGCTCATTTGAAAAGTGAAAAAGCAATTTATTTTGTTGAAATGCATTGGAAGGTTCCCTGATCTGGAGGTTGCTTGTTGGTTTAACACAGCAAAGATCTGAAAAATATCTGAAACCTGCATTATTTCTAATGGCCAGCAGGGTACCTCCACCGGCTGCAAATATAAATCTGATTGTATAGAAGAAAATGAATCTAAATCTCACCTGATTTTCGACCTCAGTAAACATTCTCATAATCAATTTATGGTCTCAATTGTTAGTTTCAAGTCTTCTTTAGTAGAGTATTATGTTCAATTAGTAAATTATGTCCTTATTTAGAGTAAAATACACGATAAAGCGGCTATGCTTTAGGGCTGGGCTACATTGTTATTGCCAAGTCACTACCACGACACACCAGTGTTTGAGTTCTAAGTTTGACTCTTTCATTGTGTTTAACTGTAAGATTTTCGACAGCCAAAGAACCAGCTCTCGGCCAGTGAAACTGGTTCCAAAGCAGCACCAACTCTGCTGGTTTCGAACCACAAACCACTTCCGTCAGGGGCTGGTGCAGGATTATCATGTCCAACAAGAACAACCAAAATTTTATTTGATTTAAACTGCAATGTGTTTGATAGGGGCTTGTGATAGCTGGCAGGCTCTGAGAAGGTTCTCAAGTTGAAGCAATTGCGAACCAGCCCCAGCACTAGAATTTGGTTCAGATTGGTCAAAAAGTGGTATAAGGAGTCAGCTGTTAATTTTGAATAATGGATTCAATGGACTTTAAAACTGTTGTGCACCTCATGCTGGCTATGTTCACCTCTTTTATACAGTCTATGTTTCATAGATATATTTTCAGATTTCTGATCACTAAGGCCTCTAAAGCCAACTGTCAGAAACAGCCCTGATAGTCCATCACCTTATGGAGTAATTGGGCCTACAGTTCTGGAAGACACAGGAGACCGTTATCACCCCATTAGAGTTCTGTTTGTGTCCACCTGAAGAATGTCAGTCCAATATTTGGACTGGTTTGGTCTCCACCATCCTAAGGAAAATATTTGGCTCTATGGCTGCTGAATGTTACACCCTGTATGTTAAAGCCAAAAATTCTAATCTTCAAGAGGCTAAAAGTTGGGTAGGGGTGCAGCGTTTGTGTTATTATGTCAAAACTAATGTTGCTTATGGTTCCAAACCAACTGAAAATCAAAACCAATTTTAGTTTAGAATACTTTGTTCGTCCATTTTTGCCCTTTTCCACACATTTTTTTTTGTCATTTTGAGCCACCTGTTGGATAACAGATGCAAACCCAACAAAGTATTGGACTGTAAGTGACTTTCCAGCCTTTTTTCCTCTAGGCTTTCAGTTCTTTCAGTTTTGAATTAGTATTGGTTATTTCCAAATGTAATTTATTTGAGAAATGTATCTCTGTGCTGATTGTCGTGCCCATGTGTGTCATTAGTTTCAAGTAGATAAGCAATGCCAAGTGGGAAGAGGAAAAGACAAGTGTGGCCAGTGCATTGCATTAGCCTGACAGTAATGAATAAAGTAAAAAATATTGCTTATGTTGGAGTCCGGCCTCACATTTGGCAGCACCAGTTGGCTTCAGTCAGGTTGGGTCTCAACAAAGTAGGTACGGGCCAGGTGCAGGTCTCAATTTTAGGCCCCTGCAGAACTCAAGAGCACATCAGAAGCAATCAAAACAGCTACAACAATCTATAACATAACACTGTGCTGCATGCACATACATCTGTTTTAAAGCATCTTTGTAGGCGTGGAGCGAGGCTTCTGATGGTTGCATAATTTCTTCTTCCTTGTGTTGGTGATATCTGCTCACAGGTTCCACTGAGCCATGCTTTGTGTTTAGCAATGCTTCACATACCTTTCCCGCTACGATTAGCACCATGTTAGCACCTGCACTCTGTTGACTCCAGAAGGAGTTTGTCTACAGCTGAAAATTTGCATAAAAACCATGAACCTGGAAGAGATTTCTTAAATGGTAAATTGACTGCAATTATATAGCGCATTTATCCAAAGCGCTATACACTACAGACCACGCTCATTCACCCATTCACACACACATTCATACTGGTGGCCGTTTCTTTGCCGCATCATTCATTGACTGGTATGTTTTTTTTTGTGATCAACTTTTTCTTTATTTCAAAAATAAGTGCAAATTCAGTTACAAATCGGCAAAAGCACATTATAAAAAAGAAAGATAGATCAAAAGTCATATGTCCATTATACCAGTACGTACGCCACATTCAGAGGCACATCAATGAACAATTTAAATAAAATAATTGTGAAGAAATATAAATAATACTACACACAAACAAATAAATCAAATGAATTAAATAAATCAAAAGCCCCAGATGAAACCCACCCACTCCCTGGATCCAGACCCCAGACCAACAAAAAACATCTTACACCTGAAATCCACGGAGAATTTTGACTTATGTGTCGTTGAATTTCATGGCATTAAATATCATATATTTAATTTAATTCCGCACTTAACCATAAACCTCCTCCAGTCCATTTTAAAAGATATTAAACTCTCTTTTATGATTTATCTAAACCAAGGACAGCTCAAGAGACTCCCCTTTGCTTAACCTCTTAAGAGCCACTTCTTCATGTGTTTTTCTTCTTACAGGCTGGACATTTGGCTATATAAAAGGGCAAACTCTCATGAAGAAAGAAGAAAAAAAAGGATTAACCCCGATTGACCCAGACAGTGGAAATCTATAAAGTATTTCAACAGGCTTTCAGTGACACATTCTAATCACTTGATAGCAAGGTGATTATCAGCTGTGGACTGTTGGAATAAAGTTGGTGCCCTGAATGTAAATTTGTCCAAAATTGCAAACGGCTGTAAATCTTTTTATAGCCGAGAATGTGAGGGTGCTTTGAAGCCGGTTAGGATTTCTGCATCAGCATGACTGAGATGCTGCTGCTTTAATCTTCCACATTTGTTGTGTTTCTTTAATCCCGGTCCTGTTGTTTGGTACTGCATTAACCTATTTTGCTCACGAGGATCATCACAGCTCCGGCTTATCTTTCACACAGCTCCAAAACACTCCCTCTCTATCGATAAGTCAATCTCTGTAACATGATAATTCAAATATGCGCAAAAAGTACATGGTCGAATAAATCCTGCTCGACACAGTTCTTATCTGAAGGGTTAAACTGGAGCATCAGTTCACTTGATGTTACATCTTTGGCTCAGCAGACAGATGAATTATTTCCATCCTCCTTTTCTACAGTAGCAGCTTTTCTTCTGCTTGTTGGATGTTGCCTCGAGCTCAAAGGGTTCTTGGCAGCGTTTCTCCTGCGTGTTTGTTTTTAGTGCCGAGGACGGTGCGTCTGCCAAAAGACAGGACTCCTTAAAAAGAAGAAAAAAAATATGTCTTTAAACTCCTTAAAGTCTGTGATGAGCTGATTACCACTCAGGGAATGTGAAGTGTCCCGTCGATGGCAACCTCTGCTCTGAGCTCTGCTTTTAAACAGTGACCCGTCGCGGAAAAAAACCCCATGAAAAATCTTAAAAAGGTTTTGTTCTAACAGGGAAATTCAACAACTGCCAGAAAGACTTCAAATATGAATATTGGCATAGATGCTCACTGTCCCCAGAGGTTTATTTGTAAAGAGGTTGGTGACCCCCTGACCTTTTCTTTGGCACAATGAGCTATTCAAAATCCCCCTCATTTTGTTTGTGGTATTTGTAAAAGTACAATACAGATTTTGTTTAAAGCTGCTCTGAATGTTCATAGTCCCCGGAGGATTTCGGTGATCTGGTGAGCTTCATGCTGCTGCCAGCATCTGGCCAAAATATCCCACATGTGTATAAGAGAAAAATATGAAAGTCAAATTGTCAAACTGTACAAAGCTGATTCATGCTCCCCAGAGGATAAAACCTCCACTAAGCGAGGTAGGTGAGAACCAGAGGGGCAACATTTGACCAACTGTACAGGAGAGCCAAAAAAAAAGGAAAAAGAAAAAGGAAATACTTTTTATTTTCTACCATACTTTGGTTTGACTTTGTTATTTAAAAAAATGTAGTTTTTAATTTAAAAACATCATAAACATGAGGTTGACAAAATACAAAATAATCAATATCTAAATGTTTATTGATTTTTTTTCTTCTTAAATGCACTTGAAGTAATTTTTTTTCTTCTTCTTCAGTGCACTTGAAGAAAAATTGTTAAGTGTGCTCAGTAGTTTTTTGCCCAAAATGTCACACTGTTTTGGTTATTACCCCTTGCATCACCCTTAAAGTGTCAAAGTGTACAAGACAAATTCCTTTTTTGCATATATTCATGGTCCCCACAGGGTGAAACCTAAAGATTTTAATTCCTTGTAGACAAGGAAACTATTGGTCAAACTGACATGAAATTTCATGATCCAACAACCTTTACTTTAGCACAACTACACACAAGTATAACATAACATTTATTCTGATAGTCATAGTCCTAGATGATCTCTCCGAACATGTTTGGTGATATTTGAGCATTCATGGTCCCTTCACCTTTTCTTTAGAGAAACTAAAGGTCATGAAATACTTTCCAATGTTTCATAAATGTGTTATGTTACGTGTGTCTTGTTTCAGGGCCAAAATCTACATTTCAAAGCCAATTAACAAACTAGCATGCAATAAAGTGAGCACATGCATGCTCCCTAGAGGATGAGCCCATTTGATTTTAATGACCACTTGGCTGCACACATCACCCCCATTTAGGCAACACTTTGGTTTATTATGGATGTACAACTACTGATAAGTTTTCTAGTGTCAGAAGTATGAATAATCGTGTTCAAGCTGACTTAATAACCTTTCCTCTTGCAAAACCATTAGGCAAATTCTCTACTGGAAATATAACAATCTGCTGCAAAACATACTGAGGGCATTCATTCCCAAAAGATGAATGCTTTAAGTTTTGGATATTCTCTGAGCGCCACCCTCAGTACTAACTAGACTTCTGCTAAACTTTTTCATTTAACACACACACACACACACACACACACACACACACACACACACAAACACACACACACACAGAAGGTTAATTCTTTGTGACAAGCACTCCACTTCTCTCTCACAGACACAAACTAGTGCCTGCACAAACACATCCAGTTGTTGTATAGAGAAACACATGACACTGCAATTCCGTGTTCCTAAGTAGACTAAAGTAGAGAGGATGCAAATCTCCCACAATGCACAGGGCAAAGCTACTTTCATGTGAGGTTAGTAAACACAGTCTGGAGTGGAGGGAATTACAGTTATCTGTCAAATGCAGATCCTTTGATGGAGGGTCTAAGTGCTCCTCCGATCTGAAGGGAAACGAAGGAGAGTTTAAAGCAGGAATGCATATGAGAGCAGTTTAACGGCAAAGCACAACAAAGATGAAATGCAGCCTGCTCATTGGTCAGATCTGAGTAAATGGAAGCCGTGGCCATTTGTCCTCCTCTGTCGCGCTGTGCATCACGGCTACACTGACTCACATCTTTAGCCTTTAATGTGCACTTTAATGTTATTGTTTACTCTGCCGTGTGTTTTATTATCAGTGTTAATGTGTCCACACTACAGCTTATGTCCTGTTACTGTTGTAACAGTAAACATGTATACACATATATAGGCCTAAATAATGACTTTTGATATGAAAATGTCCTCAATAACAACTCCATAACTCATTTTAAAAGATGTGGATGGGTGAGTCATTTTAATCTAGTGTTACTATGCAACTAACGTAACTATGTCGTGCTAAAGTGTGGTAAGATGTACTCATTTTAACTCAAACTATGATCTTGTTGTAAAACTAACTATGTAGTTTTGTTGCCTAAACTTCACCAAACTGTGCATGTTTTAAAACAATAACCACAAGAGGGACTCAAAATGAATGACTCAAGAGAAGGTTAAAATAAATATTTTGATGAAAAACAACTTCATAAGTCAAATGTGCGAGCAGCTTTAACGACCCACATTTATGTTTATTTTTAGGTAGCGACCTCTAGTGGCTGTAGTAATTATTACGGGAGCAGAGGAGGCCATGTGACGTAGTGTAAAGATAGACAAAGTCTGCGTTGGGATGGGTGAGTTAGTTTAACTGAACGTCACAAAGCAACTAACTTACTTACCTCTTTGCTTGCGTACAGACGTAGAGTAACAGATATATTCATTTTAACTCAAAATATATATATATATTTTTTAAAAACTAACCATGTAGGTATGTTGCCTAAACTTGTTCGTGTGTGTTTCAAAACATTAACCACATTTAACACAGGGGCACACAAGAGGGACGAATGCATGACTCAAGACAAGGTTAAAATAAATATTTTTATGAAAAACAACAGCAGCTTTTACGACCCAAATTTACGTTTGTGTGAGGTGGGAACCTATAGAGGCCGTACTAACTATTAAGGGAGCATAGGAGGAACTCAGGTGGAAAATAGATGGACAGAGTCTGGAATGGGTGAGTTATTTTAACATTGCTATGCAACTCACATACTTTCTTTATGTGCTTACATAAGGAAGTGACATAACAAATGTACTCATTTTAACTCAAATCATGACATTTTTCTAACCCAAACCAAGTAAATTTGTTGCAGAAACCAAACCATACTGTGACTGTTTCACAATGTTAACCACAAGTCACACACAATTCACGACTCGGACAAAGTAGATCAGTTAAAACAAGCTTTATTAAGCTTAGTTGGTACATGTTAAGGTAGTCAGAGAGGCAAAGGTATCCAACACGCAAAAAGGCAAAATACAAATTTGCAAAGCTGGTCAATACATACAGAGACTGAGGGAATGCTGGAATGCTTTCAAAATAAAACAGTATATATAAAAAACAACATAACACATTCAGAGTAAGTTGACAGATGTGATGCTACATGTTAAAAAAAAAGTGACATATAAGTGATATAAGGATGTGTTGTTCTCTTGCCACCAGTATGGTTGCTACTTTAGGAAACATCCTGTGAGTCGTATTAGATTGGAGGAACAAACAACCTTTGTGGTCGTAGGTTGGAGGACTTGTTGTGTGATCTGCAGTGTACAGCATCTCCTCCAAGACACAGGTGTGCAGGGTCATCTTAGACATCTGTAGTTCAAAATGTTTGAACATGCATCAATTGATGGGAAAAGCTGGAAAGTTCAATAAGTATCTGGATCCAAGTTGCTAAAATGTTGTGTTTCTTTAAGCTCCAAGCTCAAGTCCAAGTTTGTAGAAATCATATTTTTTTAATTTTCTCACTTTTCTTTTTCATTTGCAAAGTGAAATGTACAAAACACTCAGGTAGCGAGCTTCTCAGCCAGAGCCGAGTGTTGCTTTTGCCCGTTGAAACAACAGCTGTCACTGGCAGACTTTAACAGCTGTAGCTAATTAACATTAATTTCATAAGAAACTTAGCCAGAAGACAAAATGAGCCCCTGCCAAGGCTCAATTCATCTGAATCTCTGTAGTGTACTTTTTAAAGTGATAATCATAAAGTTTCAAATCAAATTGTTAATGGTTGGAGTTGTTTTTTTATTTTATTTGTTTGGTCATTTTTTTCCAACAGAACTCTGGGACTTGTATAATTAAAACGCTCTTCCTGTCTCGACATCTGTTGCCGGATTTGTTATATGTTGCTTTACTGACTCAGAAAGTGAATATAGAACCCTGCAGTTAGTACTGAATAAAGTGCATTAAGTTCAGACTTACGAAAGAGAGATATATGATGAAGTTCCATGCAAAGGAAAGGTCAAATTCATCTATATATACATTAAAGAAAGCATGTGTTATGCATATGAATGTCACAGTGGTGTGTGTGCTGGTTTGACACCAGTGATAATTACTGCCATCACTGTGTTTCACATCAGAAAGCATGCAGGTTATCTCGGCATTTTCTCGCGTCGTCAAAGTCAAACTGCAGCCTGTTGCTCTCAGGACTGCGTGTGCCGAGGGTTCATACAGAGCTCGGGAAGAGAAACCTTTATGTGGGCAGCTCCATCTGCTCACAATGATCCACAAAAGCCCTGAAATTACAGACATTAGTCACTCTGAAGGATTTTAAACCTAAAGTCATGAGCGCTTTAGAGCCTGGAATTGGCATGTTCAAGTGCTGCTTTTTGAGAAATGGTGTGCCGATTATAATACTTTCCTTTTTGTACTTTTCCCCCATATTTTCTTTCTTTCTACCCCTCTCCTCTGTGTGTTCTGTTCTTCTGTGTTGGTTTGCAGAGCATAATTTGTGCTGCCATTTCAGCTGGGCCTCCCTCAATAAAGACATTTCGAGGATCCTGGTTAGATAAAGGTCAAATAGATGAAAACAACAATAAAGAATTATATTACGATGCATGTTTTCCACTTACTGCCTTCAGTATAACTCTGTCTCATCAGTCAGCAGCCGCTTTAAGTTGAGGAGGGGTTTTCTCCCATTTCACCTCCAGATTCCCCCGTTTGCTTTTCAGGGTTTGAGACATTCGTAAAGTTTAACAGAGAACTCATAACAGCGGCGAGGGAAGGAAGCTATCCTTAAAAATCAAGCAGAAGACACCTTCCTCATTACAGAGCAGAACGTTTCCTACTTGAGTGTGCAAACAAACACACACTGACACACACACACAGACACACACACACACGCACTCAGCAGCCCGCTGTGATGTGCGCGGCTCAAAAATAGTCCCTTCGGCAGGAAAAAACAACTGCTATTTATCATAGAGACTCACCGTAAGTGAGAATAAGCAATTAAAATATCTGGGTCAGAGCTTTCTGAGATAGCGCTTACACTAAGACACAGCAGAACCATTCATCACAGGAGGAGAAGAAGAAGAAGATGAAGAGGGGGAGGAAGAAGAAGCAGACAGACAGTCTACTGCATTTCTTTATGTCTGAATCCACAAACAATCGGAAATGTGTGTGTGTGCATATGTTTGTGTGTGTGTTTGTTGTTCGCTCTTTCTGAGGGTGCAGGTTTAATCGCCTCGACCAAACTTTGGTCGTTTGTGTTGAGTCAAGTGGCAGGTGATCCAGCTGTGCACACGTCTCGTTTTAAAGTGATCAAGGACGTCCCGTTACCCAACTGAGGATTCCTCCACCCTCACATTTCTCCCTCACGTCTCACGGGCGGAGCTAAGAAGCTACTAAGCAACAAGAACTCCAATCCAAATAACAGAATAGACCGTTTGTCAGCACCATCCATTAAAAAAATAGCACACACGTCATTATCCATACACGTACGGTTCACGGTTGTAAAAAAGCTGCAGTTTCTGTGAATTTAGGCCACAGAACCACTGACCTAGGTAAAGGGCAGAACACCTTCTGGTTAGGTGTTCTAAAACACAGTTTAAACAGTAAATTAAATATGGAAATGCCAGAATCACAGACATCAGAGTTCTAATACGTGGTTAAGGATGGTGAGTAAATAAGTATAAACTAAGAATTTTTAAAGAAAATGGAATGAGTGGTTTTTGGCCAGATTATACTTTTTGAAACGTTTTTTTTTTTTTAAATTAAGAATGATGATTTGTACATGCAGATTTGCAGGTCAACATATTATTTCTTGCAGAAAGGTATACATTATTTTATACTTTTCAGTTCAGATTCTGTGTTTTTTTTGTCAGCATGATTACAAAAAAAAGTTGGCCAAATTTTTGTGAAACTTAGTGGAAGGTTGCAGCACAGACAGAGGAAGAAAACATTACATTTTTGAGATGATTCAAATTGTTGGTTGGATACACAAAATAATTTCTACTTTTATCAACAATGCAATGGGCAAAATTTGTGCTGATTCATGCAGTGTTGGAATAACTGGAAATATAATTTCCCAGTCACATTTCATGCCCCCCCTGATGTGTTCCCTTTGCTCTTAGTTGTCATGCAAACACTTCCAATGTGTTGTTACAGCTCATAAACACACCGAAGTCTGAAAAAAAGGATTTTCCACTTTGAAAAATAAGTCATATTTATCATTGGCTGTTATGATCCTTTATTACTCTCACAGAAGGGAAATTTACAAGAAGCAGAGCAAAAAAAAAAAAGATCAAACAAATAATTAAACTGAAAAAAAACAACAACATTACAAGTAGACAGACTGAACACATGGAATTCACACAATCTGTAGAGCCAAAACAAAATCGGTGAAAGTGAAAAGTCAATTTACAGAAATAACTGTTGGATCAACCTGAACTGCTAAATGCATCCGTGTTGACTGAAGCTGACACGGAGGAGGCGGATACATACAGCTCTACTGAATGGTTCCTGGGCAAAGTAACCAGCTCACACACACAGTGACTAAAATAAACATGTCAGACTAAACACTGAAATGTAACTCAAATGGTAAGACATAATCTGATCTGAGACATCTTTTTATGGCATGTTTTGTGCCTTTATTCCCTAACTATAGACCCAGGGTGATGCTAAATATAGTAAAGAACAGTTTAAATATGATGGACAGAACACACAACACATGCTGTATGTCCCCTAAGAGTTTCCTGTGCTCTGAATAGTGTCAAACAGGAGCATTTCCTCTGAGACTTGTCACTAAAACAGATGTAAAACCGCAGTTTTAACCCGGAGCAGCTCTGCCTGCTGTCAGTGTGTGTGTGTGGATGTTAACTGGACCTGCTGGCTGCTGTTTTTGCGGCCTGCGCTTCAGTCACTTTGCGTTAGAGCCGAAGTGAAGCGCTCCTGACAGCCCGTATCACCACAGTGGATTAGGTTACAATAAACAGAGGATCAGAAATGGATCAATCTTCATACAGCCGATACAGATCCATTAAAAAAAAAAAATCGGTCCTGATCCTGATCCTGTGGATTGCTTTGGGACGTCCCCAGTCTGTTCGTTTACTGATGGAAAAGATAGCAAAGGCTTCACTAACAAGACAGGAGGCTCGGGTAGAAACCAATAGAAATCAATGTCCACCGAAGACAGAGAGGAGGAGGAGGAGACACTGACTGTTTGACTGAGCAGGAAAATAACATTCACAGACTGGTATGATCCTGATGCACAGCAGGGCCCCAGTGTGGACTGTTAGCATGTTGATATTGACACGTCAGCAGCCGTCACATCAAATTTCACCACAGAAACATAATGCTGCTTCAAAACAGAGTGAACCTTCGTTTGATTGACCACGGCCCGTATTTACAGCTGCTATGACTTTGAGTTATGGATTCTAGCGTGGCTCTTTTGCAGATTTACCAATGAAAATATGCATTGGTTTTTTTAAATAGTGGGCCCTTTCTTTTAGACAGGTTTCTGAATTTTGGATGAGAAACTGTCAATTAAGCTAAGATTGCTGCTGATGCTATGATTTTTTAGGGTTTTTTTTTTTCAACCTGGTGTAATAATGTTCACTACATTGTTTATATCTGCCAACATTATCATTATTTATTATACATTATTATACAAATACTAAAACTCTAGAAAAATACTACAAAATGACGTATCCACTTTCCCGGCTTTAATGGTAGAATAACGCAAGAGCGCCCCCGGTTTTAATGGTAGAAATGCGGAAATGCTTTCCCGCCTTAAATGGGTTAAATAGATGATTGACAGGAAATGTCCAAACAGTAGTCTGCAGAACTCCTTCACTTCTGTCTCTCTTTGCCTTCAAACCCTCCCTTACTTTCTTTCTTTCTTTCTTTCTTTCTTTCTTTCTTTCTTTCTTGGTCTGCTTTGTTTTTATTTTATTTCACCACACATTCGCTTCTGTTTTTCTTATTTTACGTATATATATGAAATATTTTCCAAACCATTGTTTAGTTGTTGTTTTTTCTAACAAGCTGACACTCAGAGCGTTACAGTCAGAGTGAAACAGATGCCAGCCTCCCACAAGCTGAGATCTAGTAAACAGACCAACCTGACACCACCGACAAAAACTTCTCATTAAACAATGCTACTTTATCAGCCACCCACGACTAATGTGAAAATATTCATAACTGTGATGAAAGGGGTTGGGGCGAAGAACAGCGAGTCAATGGGGTGAGCCAGCCAAACAGCGGAAAACACAAGATAGAAAGCTGAAGAGACTGCACTCAAAGTTAAATGGACTTTACCTGCAAACACTTTATCAGTAATGTCACACATGTTTATGTTAGAAACACAAGAGGAGTCAAAGGTCAGATACACAGATACAAATATCTCTGTGACCTCGGTAATGAAAAGGTTCGTATCTGTTGTTGTTTTTCTGCACTGCTGAACACAAACTGGCCTTTCAGAGAGCCGTGTGCATTTCAAGCACATTGTGCTGATGGAGATATCATCAAAGAGACAAGCTGCAATTGTATTTTCACCTTAAATGCTTTAAATGTTCACCCAAATCAAGCTTTTTGTCACTGTTGTTATCCAGTAATGGACATGGTTTGGTTTCTCTGCCACTCACAGTTCAACACAAACGAAGTGAATGACATGTTGTTTATGTGGCAGTTTTTTCCTCTTTTCTCTGGAAACGAAGGCCCCATTTACAATCCAGCTGTGATTTGTTTTATTTCTCATACTTTTTCTCTTGCTGTTGCATGGAGATGTTCATGTGTGGGCAGCTGTGCGCTCCTCTGTGCTGGTTAGTTACTGTGTATCGACTGAAAAGGCAATTGTTCATTGTGGGCACAATGAGTCCCTGTCCAGCTCCAGAGGTGGTTTGGCTGATAATCTGTCCTCGATGCGTTTTGGGTGCACTCAAACCCAGGTCAAGCACTATCTGAATGCAATCAGATCACACAAAATGTATTTGAATGCCAGGTGAAAAGGGCGAACTGATTAATATTAGTCTGATATTCACTCTCTTTTAGCTCTGTTTTTGGTCTCTTCCCACTTCTGAGAGGAATAATCCCTTTAGTTGTTTAATGCTTCAGTGTCTGTCTGCTGTTTGCTGCAGAGCAGGTCATATACAGTGTTTTTTCCTGAGCATTTTCTCTAAAAATGGCACAGTGAAAGCTGTGAGGGTGAACCAGAACTGTAAAATTGTAGCTGGACGGATAAACAATGAGCTAAAACTCATTATTAAGCTCCATCAATCACATTGGAGCTGCTGATAAAGCTGCTGATTCTCTGGAGGGTCATCACCATGAGTGACCTCTTCCACATTGTCTTTTGATTCATTGTTAGAATTGTTAAAAGTATTGATTGCAGCTGATTTAACCCTTTATAGGGCACTCCTGGAAATTAAAAATGTCAACCCCGAAGTGCTATTGGAGGATATTACAAGACTTTTTGCAAAATGTTTCATTTTTATATTGCAAATCAAGGTCAATTGAGTCATTATTATTATTATATTTATTATAGTCTCTTTCCCACAGCAACCCTAAATAGACAATAACACATAATTTGCATCCATCACCACTTTATCTTTCACCTTTAAACTATTTATTATCTTTTTAGACTACTTATTACATATGCGTAATGTCTGAATGTCTTTTTAGAAGCACCTTATATATGAGAAGCACACATAAATTTAGTTGTATACTTTTTTTAATACAGTGAAAATAAAGGAAAGCTTGAATTTTGGATGATTTACTGATTGGTCAGATGCCACAGTGTCACTATCTGTGATATAGAAATCCATGTGGTTCTATGAGCTCACGGAGAGCGAGGAGACCTGTTAGAGATGTCCGCTCAAGTTACCAAATATGGTTCTTTGCCTGATAAAGGGTTAAGGACATTTCTGTTGTGACTATTGTCTTATTAGACTCAGTGTGTAGAGATGGTGAGTAAAGTAAGCGTTAGTCACATGTTGTTTTTTGTGTCCACCTCTTAATTCACAGATTTAATATTAGGAAGCAAGTTAAAAGTGATCATATGACTGCAGCCGCCCAAACACCCACCAAAGATGTTGGCAAAGAAGTTGTTAGAGGTTTAACTTTTCAAGCATTAACCCCAGTGTGATAACTTAGTTTCTAGAGACCGTCTGTACATTTAATATTACACTCACATTCGTTTCATCTTAATGCTCATTTTCAGTGATTCATTTGTTCTGAAGCACAGAAACGATCACAGATTTTTGCCACCATTTAGCGACAGATGGAAGTGTCACCATTTAGCCAAGAAGGAAAATGAAAAAGATAAAAAGATTACGAATGAAGGAGCTGTTCCAAGTTTTGTTATGAAACTGCAGACACGAGTCATGATTTCATTTTTACTGAAACAATAAATCATTGAGTGCTGTAAACTTTCCACCTGTTTTTATAAAAATAAAAATAAAAATTGAATTGAATTAGTGTTTACATGTTTCATCTACAAAGCATCAATGTTTTGATCAGAAGCCTGCTGGCGGCCATGTTTTCTTCAAACACAAACAGAAATCTGTGGTCACAAATCTGTCCATTTCGTTGCGGATGAATGTGTCGGACATCTGCGGAGGTTTTCCTTTCTGGCCTAGAAAGCTTCATCCAGCCCTGAGAGCTGATGCTGAACATCCATATGGTCCAGGCTTTATCTGCTTCCACACGTCGCCTCTGTGCTAATAATCCTGCAGCACTTAACGCTGTGAGCTTATGGATTACATCAGGGAGGGAGGACCTTTCTACAACTCAGATGGAGGGTTTAAAGTTCAAGCTCCACCGTCCCTTTCCCGAGCGCTCTGCCGCTCAGGCTTACAGTACATCACAGCCACAGATGACGTGCCGCCATGCTTTTAAAAAAAAAAGGTAGACACAGGGGCTGTCGCAATCCATCCGGTCCGACAAATTAATAGCATGTTATTCTCTCAGGATGTACAGGGGATGTATTGATCCTGTGACAAGCGAAAGCCATTAGTGAAGTTCTGCATTTCAAAGGCAGGAGATGAAAAGTGGTGAAATTGGAGGACATGTGTAGTCTCGGTGTTGGACCAGACTGATTAAAGGCTTCGTCTCCTCAGACAGAGCCAAGAATCAAAAGAACAGAGAGCTTATTGTCTCCCAGCAGAACTGTCTGCCGCTGAAGGTTACTACGGGATGGATGAAAGTGGTGTGATTGAAAGGAAGCTGAAATATCTAATGGATACCTTGGTAACAACACGGCAGGCTAGCAGTTAGACTGTCATCAAATGTAAAGAGAGCTGCTTTAGGAAAGAGGAAAATTATTCCTCATGTTGGCTGTGAGCTTGATGTATGATTAATCTCTAACTACCAGACTCAGAGCCGTGAATAAGAAAGTCTTGAAGATATCTATGTAGATAAATTAAGCCAAAGTGCGTCAACCCATAGATTTCTCTCTACTTCCACCTTCAAATTGTCAATTATGTACATGAAATAGCTACATTATATATCGTCAACCTGTTAAAATTCAACTCATTTTTTCAAGTTTTGCAGGAAACACAAAACGCTTCACCAAAAGTGTAACATATGACATTTATTGATCATTTCACTCAAAAAGGATGTAACAAAGGATGGCTATTGGCATAGTAATAACACTGTGTGTAAATTATGTAACTTAAGAGAAATAAATGACTTAGGCAATTTTTTGAACATGCCTTTGTGACTTAAGCAAGATATGGTAACACTTTATTTTGAAGGTGTCTACATAAGAGTCACACAAGCCTGTCAGAAACATGACATGACAAGTATCATGAGCATTAATGTTACTTCAAAGTGTCATTAATGTTCATGACACATCCCATGGCATGTTTATGACACGCTCATGTCACTCTTATGTAGACACCTTCAAAATAAAGTGTTACCAATATTCGTGTCAACAATAAAACACTGATAAACTAAACTGATAACTAAACAATCTCCCTCTAGCTCTTCTTTGCTGGGTTCTTATCTGATGCCTATGAATGTGGCAAAGAAGTGATTATCTTAAAAGGGTAAAATCAACTGAGGATGTTGGCAACTCATCACTGATCAGCTCTTTCCTCTGACATGAAAGAACAATTATGTTGTCCAGTCAAATCTAATTCCTGAAGACCTCTCTATTTTCTCTCACAACCTCTTGTTTGTTGGTTTCTCTCTTCTTTTTCTTCTTCTCCTGTTAACTGACGGATTAGCATTCAGCAATACATTACACTGCCATCTGCAGACCAAAGTAAGTTTATGCAGCTTTATTTATTTGCTCTAAACCAGCTGATGGAAACTCACTAATTCACATTTTCTTTCGTGTAACATTTCTAAATGTTGCTTCAAAAATGGCTTTCTGGTTCTGGGCTACTATAGAAACATGGCTGTGACACTGGGGCACAAAATGCATGACTCAGACAAGGTAGATCAGTTCAAACGAGCTTCACTAAGCTTTGGTCGGTACATAGCAAGGCAGTCAGCTAGGCAAAGGTGTCCAGAGAGTACAGGTAAAAAGGCAAAAGAGACTGGTCATGAAGGGACAAGGGAATGAACACACAGGGTATATATTAACAGATAACAAGACACAGGTGAAACTAATCAGGGCATGGTGTAGCAGGTTCATATGTGAATTCCACAAAAACATTTATTTTCGTTCATTATATTTTGTTTTAATCTCCTGCCTGTATGTGAGTTTTACATGAGTTGTGTTTCTGTCGGTGTGATGACGTAGGACCATACGTGCGCACTCCGGTCAAATCTGTCTTCTGTTTGAACGGAGGTATGCATGAAACTACCATTCTTTTCCATTAAAAGTTCATATAAACATAATTTACGGTTGAAACAATGTCGGATTAACATATATAATGGATGATGATGTCACGGATGTTGCCTGTTTCGCCGTAGTCTGTACAGTTTATGTTGAGTTTTTGTGTGTAATTATCTGCAGCTTAATGCGCTAGCATTGTTTAGCTCTGATACTAATGGCATTCGTCTTGCTCCCGTCAGAGCTGTGAGAGACACCACGCCGCTGCTCAACACATTGTATGCTGTTTTGTTTCTTGTGCCACTGCAGTAAAGTGCCGTGTGTGGAAATCCTGGGTCTCCTTACTCTTCATTTACCAGAACACAACGCAGAGAAAATACAGACCGGTTACAATGGCATGTAATTACATAGGCAGGAAGCAAAACTAAAGAAATTCAGGATTACAAAATAAAACGGGAAATACAAAAACACCATAACATATACAGGGTAATTTGACAGACAATAGCGATGTAACCTTCGTAGACCCTGTGGAAAATATCCAGGGCTCATTCTGATCTTATGAAAACTATTTAGATTTTTAGTTTGAGGTGTTTATACTCTAATGAAAACATAATCAAATATTCAATTTCTGCTAAATCCTCCACACTTCTCATTTAAAGGCAGCTGGAAATGAACACCCAAGGTGAAAATATTTGTATACACTACAGAAACAGAATCTTAATTCAATGGAAACACTGAAACATGATGATGGTATTTTTGTTTGCATCCTCAGCAGAGAAGTCTGAGGTGAACAGTTTGTACAATCTGCAGAGATCCACTCACGACTGACAGGCTGCCGTTTGAGTGGACGAGTCAGAAATAGTTGATTTCAACCATCTGCTGCTGATATACAAATTACACCTGCTGGTGTAGGTGGGTCAGATGTGATTTGCAGAAAATTCTAGGTGTTTGTTTTGTGCCGCACACGGAGCCAGATGGGTGGGGGTTGTTGCCGGAGAGCTCAGATGGAGGGTGGCGAGCTGTCAGTCACAGGAAATCTGTCATTTTTTTTATGAATTACTGAACATTTCTGTCCATCTGTACGGTGAAACATGTAGCGCAGTTTGACAGCCTCTACATATGCTGCTTACCTGGTTGACAGTGCCAACACACACAAAGGCCTCACTGAAACTTTGGCCAACTTGGATGGACTTTACAGAAAGCTGCAGTCTCATTTTAGATTTCTAATAGACGGGGCAGCGGCAAAATGTATTTCAGCCACCTAAAAAAGGTACACCTAGAAATAAAAAAATTATATTTTCACCACTTTACCTTGCTGTCAGACGGTCCTTTCTGACAGAGAATTGAAGTCATTATCTTTGCTCCCTTGAAAGCCACCACTCTTGGCAAAAACAGTAATTTTACCTTGCAGATCAGGAGAGTCGCTGGACTGTGAATGCTCCGATTGGTGAGATTGTTTGCGTTATTGTGTAACTTTTGTGTTAATCCAAACTAACTCTTCAAAACACCAAACAAACTAACCATTTGAGGCAGCAGCAGACCAGCAATTCGAGGTTTTACGAGGTGAAATTACTGTTTTTGTCAGGAGAACCTGGTGACTTTGAAGAGAGCTTCAGTTCTTCTTTGGAAAGGGCTGAAAATAGTGTAAAATATAGAGTAAAATTCAACTGACATTGATTTGTTTTGGTGGTAGAAGTTTGACCAAACCAGTACACCTTCCTGCTTCTCCAAACAGTGTGCCGATCACCTTCTACTGATGGTGATACACTGAAGACACAAAACAGATAAATGCCGCAACTGAGAAACTGTTTTTACGCTCCAGAATATTAGGTTTGATTAGACCTTGAAGCAAAGCAGGTTGACAGACTGACTATATGCTTGGTGATAAGTACACAAACAGTCACAGTGTGATCTTCCCAGAACAAAGAGTTTCCTCCAAACACCTTATCTTCAGCCTTTCTGCCTTTTCTAAAGTGCTTTTAGGCTCAAATGTTGCTATTTGTTGAATTATGATCCGTCCCCGTAGGACATTGAAGTTGCGCCTCAAAATGATTACATTTGCAAAAGCTTTTCCAAATAATTCCCCCAAATTTGAGAGCCTTTTTGTGTTTATTTTGCAATAAATTGTAGTTGCGTGTGGACAAGTTCCAGGGACACAAAGCAGTGTTTGCGGAGATTGAGGCTTTCACTTGAATTTGGCTCGTAAACGGTGGCTTTGAATTGGATTATTTTCATGAAAACTAAAAAAAAAGTAAAACTGAAGTGATGGTAAAATTGGCACAATGTTTCACTTTGGTCATTTCTTTTGCAGAAAATCAAGTGGATCTGAAAGGAAACTAAATGGTAATTCACCACCTCCTCTCATCAGCTTCTTTTAATTTGAAATTGCGACCTCCCACTTTCTGCCTCCTACCGTTATCTCATCTCAGATCACATCATCTCCATCTCCTCCCTCTTACATTCATATCCACCCAACTCTTAAATCATCTCCTTCAGATGCTCTCCTGTCCTCCACCACCTCCCACCACCTTATCTCACCTCCTTACCATGACTGCCTCCACCCATCACCTCCTCCCACCTCCAATCACCTCCTGTGAACACCCCACCTCCCATCCTACCTTCACTTTCCTATTCCTCCTGTCACCTCCCAGCACATCCTCTCCTAGGTTTCTAGGTTTAGGTTTTATTTTATTTGCACAGTTAGAATTACATAAAATGACAAAGATAACATATAATGTAAAGTGCAGGGAGAGGCACAAAACACAGATGGGCTTATTTAGAGCCTCCACCTAAAATTTCATAGTTATTAGAAAAAAATTATAAACTGATAATAGAAAAAAACAAATGTTTAACATCAACAAGTAATGACAACAACAAAAACAATTAAAAACAAAAATGAACGTGTTAAAAAAGTGTATTTGTGTGTGAATTAGAATTTTAAAACAGCAGTTAAATGAGCTTTTAGACATCTTTTGAAGCATTTTACAGAGATGGAGTCCTAACCCTCTCCAACTACTCCTCCATCATCCTCCCATTTCCAGTCATTTAATTCCACCTACCGTCACCATCTGTCCACCACCTTTAGACTCTGAGATTATTACTTGTGTGCTTAGTAAATAGTTTTGTTGTTGTTGTCTGTTTTCAATGACCTTCCTTTTTCTATCCCACGGATTTACATTGTCACATTCGGCAGGCGTACCCCCCGTACATGTGTACAGTATTTACATTATGCAGGTGTCTCTTCCTCCCACCTTGGTGCATTTCAAAGGTAGCGATGCTATGAGTGGAGGTGAGACGTGTCAGCTGTGGGCGGAGCGGTGGGCGGGTTTTATTAAGACAGAGGAGGCACAGATCCATCTGTCAGATAGACCCCGGACGTCTCTTTTAATAGCTCCATCATCAGACGCTGCCAGCAGCTCTAATTGGCAGAACGTGGGAGTTGATGGTATTAAAATGGCTGCCGTGCTGTTCACCTCCATGACTGCAGCCTGTCAGTTACATGGGAGGCTAAGTGAACATGGACGAGAGAGGCAGAGCGAGTGGGAGGGAGAGAGAGAAGCGCTGGGCTGAACAAGTGTAGAGTTGGACACAGAGAGCTTTATTTTCTCTGTTTATTGGATTCACATCTTTTCTATTATTGCTTTTAACAAGAGTGGGATTTAAAATATAATACGCCACTGCCAATGCACCAGTGGAACCAATCTGGCACCAATTAGGGCAGCATTTAATGATGATGTGTGTTAATCATTTAGTTAATTGTTTAGTATTTAGGTCAAATAAATAAACAATGGATTCACATTTCAAGTCCCCCTGGGGTCCAAAAGTGATTTTAAAGCAACCAGAAGATCCAATTTACAATTTTAAAAAAGCACCAAATCCAAAAAAATCAACTGCTGTCGAAGGTTTTTCATTAATAAATGATTATTTAGTGACACTGCAGCATTCATTCACACTTCCTCTAGTTTGTGCTGGAAGCTTAGTAATGTAGTAACTTGATGAGTTAGTTTGAAAGCTAACAGGTATAATGCTAGGTAGTGCTAACATGCTGGTGTTTTCCAGCCAGAGTAGGACAGAAACATATCTGGTTTGCCAATTTCCAGCAAGCAAGATATTAATACTGTTTGATTGTTAAAGCAGTGCATCTGTACAACCCACTCCTGTCTGATGACCACATGTTGCATCACTTGTATGCAGCAGGAGGAGACCATAGACACAGGACATAGTCACTGTGGCATCACCCAGTGGTTTGTGGATTCTTATGGCCTCGTGCAGAACGGACGGGGAGCTGGCTAACAATGGTCCTAGCAACTCAGAGTGGCTTTTAGTCCAACCAAACACTGAACAAGACATTTTAAGCGACCAAAATGTCACAGATAACTTAATTTAAACAAAAAACACACTGTAAAAGGGTCGAAGACAAAAACACATAGTTCACTGTGGTAGCGACCCGTTAATCATAAGGTAGCTCCGCCCTAAAGCGTACCCTGCTTTATTGTTTATTTTGGGACCATAATTTACTAAATGAACATCATCCTGTATTGTATAAAATAGAGATTAAGACCATAACCTAATTATGAGAATGTTTATCAAAGGTTTGGTCATAAATTAAGTGAGAAGTAAAGTCATTTTCCTTTCTTTTTGCAGCCAGTGGAGTCGCCCCCTGCTGGTCATTTGAAAAAAAATGAAGGTTTAAGGCACTTTTGATTTGGCTTCAGGTTGCTGCTTGTTTCGTCCCCTTAATATGAATAAGAGTTTTTCATAAAGTAGCACTCCTGCCAGTGGCAAAAGACCAACACAAAAAGAAATGTTTTGGGTAAAAAAAAAAAAATAAGTTTGATGATGAAATATAAAGAACATGACCATTTAAGAGCTAAAATTGTCTGATATGTGTTTGTATGGCCACTGTGTGGCACAATACTTTGTACCCTCTTGGATTGGATTCAAATGAGATATTATTTAGATGCTATGAGGTCAGTTTGTGTAGATAATTGTCTGGATTTACGTTAAATTGTCTTTAAATACTCGTGGTGCCTAGAAGATGAATGGTTTTTTTTTTTGGTGACCTCCTGTTTCACCTGTTTCTGTTTCACGGCTATTGTGTCAGTATTTATTCTCCTCTGCACACTTAATTCATAATCTAATGATAGAAGATGATCACCACATTAATTTTTCACATTCCTGCTCCCAAGAGGATGAACAGTTATGGTTTTGATGACCTTTCCTTGCCAGGTTGTCAGTATGTTGTTCTTTAAAAACGGGTTTATATCCATGACCACTGCAGCCTCCCGGGGGTGCTAACATAGCTTATTACTCTGACATGCCACTGCTGCGGAACAGATTTTACTGTAAAAGTTGATAAATCATAGGAAATGCAGAGCCCAGCTGAGAATTTGGGGGGAAGCTGCTAACAGAGTCCCTGCTGTTCTGTCAGGACAGAAATGCACTGATCCTCCCAAGAGACGGCTGCCTTAGAGATTGTGTCTCGCCCTCCGATTGGCAGGAAATCAGAAGCGCCCGAAGGCAACATTCTGACCTCTGTAACTGCACATCAGAGCTGTGCGGACATGGAACCAAAGTGTGTCTAATTGCACTAAAAGAGGAAATCTGACGAGCAGGTCTGTGGCTAATGGTGGCCGGTGACTGATGCTCCCTTCATGGTGCCCTGCAGTGAGCACTCAGCCGGCCACTTCCTGTTTGTAATCGGATAAAGAGCAGACATGAGCTGAATGGATGGAAACCCACACTGAGTATCTGATTCCCCCTGCTGAGGAGAGATATGATATTTACTTTATGGTTTTCGCAGAAGTTTATAATGAAATTTGGTTGCTGTCAAATGGAAACTGTATCTATTTAGGTTGACCACCATGAGGTTAAGCTTTTTTATTAAATATGATTCAAACAGCAGGCTTTTACCCAAGCATTTTTTCACCCCAGATTTTGACCAGATTCCTCCCTCTGGTTTTTAAGGTTTAATGGAAGATTTTATTCACATTTTACAAATATCATACCACAATAATGAAGGGCAGAAGAAACTGGACCGAAAGGCTCCCCAAGGAGCAGTTCTTGCGGCTGAACGTACATTAGGCTGTGCTTGACCCTGCCTCAATGATATTTACACCAGGCCCTGCAAGAAATGGGCTGTTTGAATCATTAGGATCCCAACAGCCAACCATAATTGCCTTTTCTCACAGTTAAGGTCATGTTGGATACCTCAGGCCAGTACTGAGAGGCTCTGGAAGAGATCTACCCTCAGGCCACCAGCATCCTAAATGAGGTCACTGCCATGTTCATAGGATGAGTGATCGCTCATGATTGGATCTCACTTCCCTGCTCTGGGTAGAAAAACATGTAATGAACACATTGCTAATGCATGAGACGTTGCCATGTAAGATTACAGGAATCTCTGCAGTGTGTTTTGGGTATACTTTATGACTCCAAATAAAGTTATGGTAACACTGTACAATAACCATCATTATAGATATAGACATAGATGGTAAACAGATAGTTTATTAATGTTTAATCATCATTTATATACTGCATATAGGCCATTTAGAATGGTAAATAGATCATTTATTAATGTTTATCTAACTAAGTCATTTATAAATGGCAAATAGATGGTATATTAATGTAAGTTTATAGTTACTTTACCATTAAGAAACAATTAAATTATAATTATTAGTTTATTAATAGTTTAAGTTGCACTCATTATAACATTTTTAACATCATATTAAGCATGTTAATGATTTAGAAAAGATTCATATACATTAAAGAAATTGGTTGAAAACATTTAAAGACTAAATATGTAGTAAATGGTTAATAATTGGTTTATAAACCATGTATAAACATAACTTAGTTGGTTATTGTAAAGTGTTACCAAAGTTATTGTCCAACGGCTGTCCCTGGGAAACTCTGTGCTGTCAACACTCCTGCAACAGTGCTGCACAAAGCTTCAGAGAGAAGGGAAAGGGAGCAGGTGATGGTTAATGTGATACAGGAAAAACTTTCAACAAACTAATGTTTAAAGATACAAAAAACAGACAACATACAGAGATAAGATATTACTTTATTAGTCCCACAATGGGGACATTTTCAGTGTTACAGCAGCAAAGTGGATAGCAAAATAGAAGAAACAAAAAAATAACAATAAATAGTAAAAAAGCAACACGAACCAAAAGAAATACAAAAAGTATTAACAATTTAAGCAAGAGGAAATACAAAAAAGTTGGAACAGTATGCAATATAGGCAGACCATTGCACAGAGAAATATTGCACATTATTGTGAGTTTTGGTGTGTGTGGTCTACTGGGAATAGAGATGCTGTACCTATAGGGCTGTAGCCCAAAGTACTGGAAAGTCTTGCCTTGCCACTGAAAAAACAATACAGGTTGGGTCTATTACAAACAGATTCCTATTGCCCTGTTGCAGTATGAATCTTCCATTTCCACCCAGGTGGAAATCCATCCACGAGAATCCATTTTGGCACCATTGGCACACAAATGAATATGTTGTTCTGCTTATACAGAGGGTGTCAGTTGAGAGGGAAGTCCTTTAATGTGGCCCGGTTCATATTCACATACACACTGCTAAAATAATGTGGCCACATGTGGCTCAGAGCACCTGTGACTGCACTGCAAAAAAAGAAAAATTGGGTGGACTCACAATTTCAAGGCAACAAACTTCGATAAAATTTTAATTTGGACAATTAAACTAAATATTTTAAGTTTTGCTTTTGAGTTTGCTTAACTCTGAATTCTGGTTTTTATCTCAACTCAACTCAACTGTAAATTGAAACATGATAAGGGTTGCTTACATGTGTGGACTCCAGCTCGAGGCAGCAGCCACAATGAGACTCGGAAAGTTGGCTTTCCCGCATTTCACAACAAAGAAATAAGAGATAGCAGAACTATTGTCCCTTGTTGTGAACCCCAACTTAAAGATATAAGTAACAACAACTCACCAACTTCTTTTTGAGCAGACAACTGGCTTGCTTTGTTGTGCTAACTTACATTATTGCCCTAAATATCAATAATTTACATTTCCAAGTTTTTCCAATTTAAATCACTGTTTTAGGCCAAAAATACAAGTTGGCTTTTTTGCAGTGTGTGGTCTGATCAATGAGTTCTCAATGCATATTGGGTGCATTCAGATCTGTACTTACAGCTGCCCACTTGTGATCAGATCATCCAAATAATAAATTGCCCATACATTTTTTATTTATGGGCACCTTTCAAGTCGGCCAAGGCTACCTTATGAACATTAGGTAAAAACAAAATCAAGTACATAAAAACAACAAGCTACAGAAGTGACAATGGCATGGTCAAACAGTAAAGGCTAATCTAAACATGTTTAGTGGGAAAGAGTACCAGAGATGCTCAAGGCGCGAGACCCCATTGTTTTTTTTTCTTCATTGTTTTTATTGCAGTTTTTGTTTTCATTCAACAAAACAAATGTCTACAAAACTAGACAAACAACAAAACAAACACAAAACTAGACAAACAACAAAACAAACACAAAACATGACAGCTCTTACATAAGAGATGAACATATGGCATTATACACAAGGTGGTGGATCAGTCTTACATTACACGGATGTCGTTCTAGTGCACATCAGATCTTTTAATAGAGTGGAGGAAAGGCCCGGTCCAATATAGTCCAAAATGGGAGCCATACTCTGTAGAATTGATCTACACTGTGATGTATGACATTGGTAAGATATTCTAAAGGGATCAGATGAGAAATTGTTTTGCGCCAAACACAGACAGAAGGAACCTTGTCATTGACCCATTGCAAAAGGATATTTTTCCTAGCCGCAAACGTTAGAATATTATACAATCTTTTGTTGACTGCTGTTTTCAAATAGTCACTTGGAAGACCTAGAATCAGGGAAACGGGGTCAATTTCTATATTAATGTGAATTTCACTTATAATTTACAAATACAAATGGGCAAGGTTATGAAGAGCCTTGAAAGTGAGGAGAAGAATCTGTTATAATCAATGCGGTATTTGATAGGAAGCAAAAAAAACAAAAACATTTTAAATCAAACAGGGCCAAAGACTGGGTATCACTTCTTATTGCAATAACACATTATTGAATTTTCTTTTTCCACTTCACTTTTCAAGGTGCAACATGTCAAAATTATATCTGCAAGCTCATTTTATCATTTATTATTTGAATATAGAGTAATTAATCACACACATCAGCACAGTGGTGCTTTGATCTAAATGCTAAAATTGCTAACATGCTGATAACATGTGGCATTTCATGTTTACCATGTCAACCATCTTGGTTTAGCTGATAAGTTATTTAGCATGAATCACAAAATACAACTGAGCAGCAGACAATCACTAAAATCCATGAACATATGAACAACATTTTATGGATATATTTCACTAAAAAGGACAAATATAAGCCTGATGTTAGTGCAGAATTTGGTCGACAAACTCATTATGAACCATTGTCTGGATACCATGAATGTCTGTTAAATTGTTCATGACAATTCATCCAATATTTTTTTATATATTTTAGTCTGAAAGTTCCATTACACATCATTAACATGTTTAAATATATTTAAGTTATTTTATAAACTTCATTTACATAAAACATGTTTTTTTTTTTACAAATGGATTAGACTCAAATCACATAAACAATTTTCTGAAAGGAAACCTTATAATCAATTTTAAGTGTCAGATCAATTTTAATAATTAAAATGCTGATACTTTGGTATTTATCATACAGTCTAAAAAGTGTAAATTTATGTAAAACAAATAGGCTTTTGATGCCGACTGTATAACAAATGTGCCCTAATTTACATCCAAGCCTTTTTGTTGTTGCTGTTTAACTGGTATAAATCAATAATTCTCTCAATAATTTAGCTGTTCTGGGGAACATTAGAGTTAATTATAAGGATTGTTAGTATAAAAAAGATATATATTTTAATTATTAATTTAAAATTTAACATAACAAAAGGAGCAAAGTGTTTTCATGCAGTGTGCCTCTACACTTTGAGTCATTTCTTCCTGTATGTCTCATGTGAAGGAGAGTGATCCGGCCCGCCTGGCTGCTCTGTGTGACGTATCAAACACTCCCAGCTCTTGTAATCATGCACGACATCATCCATCCAGATCGTGGCTGTCGGCCAATCAGAGGAAGCAGAGTGCGCCGGCAGGGCAGGTGAGCGGATGTAGTTCATGTCGGCGGCACTCCGTCACTTTGACAAACATGTGCTCCAATTAGAAAAGCCATTAATTTCAATTTGAGCTGCGATCTTGCCTCACGTCTCTGCCTGCTGCTGCACAACGGCTGACTTTGTTCATTTTGTGGTTGGTCGGGTTTGAGTAATAGAGGTCTTGCATGCAATCTACAAGTTTTTTTCTGTTTTTTTTAAGCATGTGTATGTGTTAAAATAGCATTACTATTCAGGAGCTGTTAAGTTTCCAGCAGAGCAGTGTGTCAGCAGAGTCAGGATGTAAAAGCAGGAGCTGTAAGGAGCCTCCTGCTCCGCTCTGCCTTACTAACTTTAATGTTCGTCCTTTTAGCTTCAACCTTTGCTACAGACGACCATTAGCAGCTTTTAACGGCTGTTAAACACTGTTTCAGAATCCCCATCAGGGGCTCAGATATTCTGAATAATAGCTGCAAAATGATAATGTTTTGAATAATTACCTGACAATGCGGCTAAAATTAAACACAATTAGCATGTTGGGATTCTCTACAGCAGCCTCATCTGAAAGATAAAAGTGATGTTACACCCAAAATTTGTCTTCTGATAATTCTGATTTATTGCAACTTGGATCTTATTTCCGAAAGGTTTATTAGGTTAACCTGAGCAGACTTCTTTTGAGATAAAACATGACAGAACCAACAAATCATTTACCTCTCCAACCCGCCGAGTGTGGCATCATTATGAGGACTGGCATTGTGCAAAGTGGGGATATTTCAGCCAGCCCTTGTCTCTTTAAAGGACTGTTAAAAGGTCAAGACTTGGTGTAAAGGCTCACAACTGCAGCAAGATAAACATGCGTGTTTGTGTGTGTGTGGCAGCTTTGTGAGGACTATCAGTTAGTAGTGAGGACATTCTCGCTGGTTTTCATTACTTTAAATGACTATTTGAAGGTTAACACTTGGTTTTAAGGTCAGGAGTAGAATAAGGTTTAAATTAGGGTTATTGTAAATGTTGTAAATATCATGATGGTTTGGGTCTTGTTAAGTTATTAGTCTTCACAACTAAATCAAGACAAACAAGTGTGTGTGTGTGTGTGTGTGTGTGTGTGTGTGTCAACTTTGTCAGGACTATCAGTGCATGTGAACTTTGTGGGGGCCATCAGTTCGAAAGGACATTTGGCCAGTTGTCATCACTTTAAAGGACAGTTTGAAGGTTAAGACTTGGATTTAAAGTTAAAGTTAAATTTAAAGTTGACATTAGAATATAGAAGAAAATTAAAGATTTAAATTATGGTTTGGGTAAATTTTGTGATTATTAGGGGCAAGGTAAGGCAGTATCTTTTAAAGAGTCCTCACAACTGCATCACGACAAACTTTTTCTGTGTTTGAGTGTTATTTTGGTGGCAAAATCACCTGCTTTTATCTCTGACCAGAAGCTAAAATGTCTTTTTGTTCTGCATGTTGCATGAGTCAAGTCCTCACAATGGAACAATCATCATGTCACCCAGCAATCAAAACCTTTGGACGCTCGTTCTCTCCACAATCACTCACTCTTATTTCACCCTCATTTAACGGAGGGAAGAGGTAAACACACGGAGCGCCTGCAGTGTTCCTCCTCTCGCAGAATTCAGCTGAGCAGTAATAATAATCCTCAGCAGCCGACGATCCTAATTACAGAGCAGCGAGCGTCTGGCTGCGGCCGAGGTCAGAGGCCGAGCGCAGCATATTACAGTCATTGTTCTCCCAATGATCCTGTCGGCCTCCTGAGGATCTCCAAACTAAGTGAACAACTTCCAGTGAGAAACTTACGAGTGGACTTTTGTCTCCCCAGAGTTGGAGTTAATGGGAAAAGGAAACTGAACTTTTCCCTGAAGTTTAACTGTTTAACTTGGAGCTGCTCACTGCTGTCTGCGTTCCACACCACAGAGCCTTTTCTTTCCTCTTTCATTTTGTTTTTCTTCAGAGGTTTGGATCCCCCGGCTGCCTCGTCGTACCTCGCCACCCCCGGAGAGCAATCCGGGCCTCGGCCTTATCTTTTGGAGGCACATTTCCCCGAGGGAAATCTCCCTGCCTCCACCTTGGGCTCTGCACTTAAGTGATGAACAAGTGAAACATGGCCGCTCTTTGTCTGCCCGCCGCTAATCAGCGAGGCAGAGCGCTGCTGCTTCTGCCATCTGGCCTCGCCGCGCTACCTGCATCACTGACATCACTTCTCCATCCGTCTCTTTTCTCCTTCTTGTCTTCCTCTCGTTTCATCCCTCCATCAGGCCACAACTTAAAAAGAACTTTAAACTGCCCTGTTAACAGTGATAATGAAAAAATACTCCTGCATTCAGCACTTTTACTTACAAATGCACTACAGTAGCTGAAGTCAAAGTAGACTGCTCATTGAGGAGAAGTGCCGAGTTTAGTTTTGCTGCCGGGTAAAAAAAAACCTTGTTTCTCCAGCTTTGGTTTTTTCTATCAGTTGCAGGAAGAAGAAGAAAAACTAAACTAAAACTTAAAGTCAACTTCTGAGTGTCCTGTAGTCCAAAACATTTTATTATAAAATGCATTATACATCACATTGTGTTAATTGCGATGTATGTTTTTGCCTTTTCTTCCAGAGAAAATTTGATCGTCTTGTCCTCAAGACAAGAAAATAAATGGAATCTTAAAATCTTAAAACCCACCTTTTCTCCTTGGCATTCAAAATGGTGTACATGTACGGGATATGACTGTCATTAACTTGCATTGTAGCGAAATCCGTGTCAGTTCACAGAAATTTGAGTTATTCCGTGGCTATTCCACGGATTTTGAGTTAAGCGAATCCGTGGCTATTTCACAGATTCCTGTGAGATCATGTTCATAATTTTAGGCTCACCGGCTCTCCGTTCCCTCAAAGGTCAGCACAGAAAAAGTTTACAGTTGGTCTGCAGCTTGACTTTGTGTGTCACTTGAAGTTGAAGTCCATGGAAAAGCTACAAACTAACTCACTGTTAATGATACCCAAATTTACCCAGAGTGAATCCACTTTCAGCAGAAAGTCCATTAAAATTAAGTGGTTTTGCACCAAAATCTTGCTGTTATAAATGCTGGTTTCAGGTGACTCATAAACATGTTGAATGTCAGTCATATTCTAAACTTCCCAAGTTGAAATGAAGACCTCAGCAGGTCCTATTTGAAGGCAGCATGACGCCTCTCAATCAGTGCAGTTTAGAAGATGTGAGTTTGCGATCAGATGTCTTGTTTGTGGATTCTTTACCTCACAAAGTTTGTTATTCGGTGCACGATGCTGCCGTACATATAAAGTGATCAGTCTGCTCTCTGCTGCTGATCTGGAGTCAGCTCTCCTCCTCAGCAGGATTGTAATCAGAGTCCAGGAGCACAACATATCAGCACTGGTCTGCGGCTGCTGAATATGTAAAGCCTTATTGAAGCTACGCTCCAGCAATTTCTCTTAATTATTGGAATAATCAGATTGAAGGAAAGGAGAGGCTTCGCTTATTGGATTAGCCGAGACGATCCTCTAACACAAACCTTCTCCTCTTCTCTATCTCCCTCGCTCTATTCAATTCACTTCGATTCAATCAGCTTTATTGGCACAAACGTTTTCAAACAATATCTCCTACGCAAGGAAGTGCAATATAGATAATTATCAATAATTTAAATATCAATATTAACAGTTGCAAAGTAGAAAAACTTCTCTCTCTCTCTCTGACTCTCACCCACAGTGCAATTTATTTATTTTATTATTTATTATCATTAAATAAATATAAAATATAATATATATTAAATATATAGAGATTTATTACTTATTTTACTGAATAAAAATATAGAAAAATATACATAAAAAAACTATTTCTCTGACTCTCACCCACAGTGCAATTTATTTATTTAATTATTTATTATCATAAAAAAATGTATAAATAAATAGATGTATTACTTATTTTACTGAAAAAAATATATAAAAAATATGAATAAAAAACTCTCTCTCTCTGACTCTCACCCACAGTGCTATTTATTTATTTCATTATTTATTATCATAAAAAATGTAAATATATATAGATTTTTTAATAATTTTACTGAATATAGATATAGAAAAATATAAATAATGACATTTTGCTATATTTGTTTTATTTAAATGCAAATGTTTTTAATTCTTCCAACTTGGTAAACATGTCATAGTGTTGTTGTTGTTTTTCTAGCTTAGATACTGTTTTATTTTGAGTGTTTTTTTTGTAGATTTATATCTGTACATCACAGTTAAATGTTTGTTTACCAGCATGGTTGTCCTTGTCCCACAGTTCATCTCCTGTTTTTTCTTAAGTGTGGGTGAAGACATTCTCCATCTGTTCTTATTGTTTTGTCCTTCTTTTTCTCCTCAGTCTGTTTTATGAGTCTGTAGTCTGTTATGTATTCCGTAAGATTATATGTAAAAAAAATAAATATTTAACAGTTGGATTCAATCCAGAGTTTCTGGCCCTCAACATGTACATTTTCTTCTTGTTACATTCACGACCTGCGTCGACCCTCTTCTGCCTGCTCCGGCCCTCATCTCCGTCCACTTACTGTATACGTGGCTACGATCCAAAATGAAATCTGGATTTAGTCGATATTGAACTTGCTGTCCAAGGAGCAGTGAACACGCAGCGCGTCAGACCTCTGGCCTCTCTCTCTGACAGCTGACACAGTTAACTTTCCCGCTCTGATTAAAGCTTTAATGCATCTGTGAATTTGTTGCCGTCGACCTCCTGACATTGTTTTCATATTTTAGTTGTTGTTTATTACTGTGAA
The DNA here is from genome assembly GCF_030273125.1 of Centropristis striata. Taxonomy (NCBI): domain Eukaryota; kingdom Metazoa; phylum Chordata; class Actinopteri; order Perciformes; family Serranidae; genus Centropristis; species Centropristis striata. The sequence continues at coordinate 7,863,777 of NC_081528.1, read as the reverse complement.
AGTACATTACAGCAACTACAAGGAACTTTTAGCTGCTTAACAAACTCTCTCAATTGAATATTGATGCCTCTCTGTGACCTATATAAGCAAACAAGACCATCAGTGAGGATATTGTTTATTTAAAAAAAAAAAGAAAAAGAAAAAAAGACGCCTTCAACCTGCAGTCTGAGCTCAGTTGCAACTATGCTAGTGTTGCCTGTATCATTAGATTTATTATTTATTATTATCTACTCGGCTACATTACCCATATAGGTATCTAATAACTTTCCGTCTGAAAAAATATTTTTGGTTTAACAAGTGACCAAGTTGACTTTTAGGCTTTTTAAGAGGAGACTTAAATGTCATGCATTGTATTTTACAATTAGAAAATGTGTGTATTATTAATTAATCACACCATTTTTTAAATACATTTTCCGTAAAAATATATACATAAATCATTAATTAAATAATGAATTAATTCATGATTTATGTCATGTGTAAATCATTAATTAAATAATTAATGAATTATTCATGTCCCAAATAAGTATATTTATTATGTTTTTCAAATGTATATGAGTATACAGAATTTTTTTTATCTACTTTTCAAAAAATCATATGTAATTAACAATTCCCAGAAATCGTTACTACGTTAATAATATATATATATATATATATATATATATATATAATTCATTAGATTTTTTTATTTTTGTATTGTATATCATTAAAGTACCCAGAAGTGATATTTTATGTGCCTTGATATGTGTGAGTGACAAGGCTAAAAATGGAAATAAATTGAAAATAATACAAAAGTAAGTTCAAGAGTTCAAAAAAGGACGACAAATTAAACTTTCTTTCTTATTGTAGTATTTTGACATGGTATGTAGAGGTTTTTTCCAGTATTAGTGGGACAAAAGCCCCCAAAGCATGTGTGGTTTCCCCCCTTAAATGACGCTCTGTGGACCGGCCTCTTTCTGCTATGTCTGGTTTCTGTTTCTTTACCTTTAAACACTGAGACGTCAAGCCACAAACATCCTGCTACAACAAGTCAATTTTACAGCCTGACAGTGAATTTACATCTACAGTATGTTGGAACATAAGGTGACAGTAGTTTATATGAATCGACTTGTACCGGATGACACTGAGTCAAATATAAAGACTTACTGTTCAGATCAGGTCCAGTTACTCCCACTGTTGAATTATTTTTGACAAGACAATAGATTTTGATTTCTCTCTCTCTTCCACGCACACAAACAAAGAGTGTGTGTGTGTGGTTTGGGGGTCGAGGCTCGGGGCCGAGGGGACACCGGGGGCATTAAAGTGGATCGATATCTGGCAGGCGGAGGGAGCCGACCATAATCTCCATCAGCCATGTAGGAAAGTACATTACTGCCACTACAAAGCCTATTAACAAAACCGCAGGTCATGCATTATTGAATGGATGTTGGTTTTATTCGACCCGTTCAAAGAGATGAGAAAAAAAAAAGGACAAACATAAATTATGCAGCCGCCTCAGCTCCCCCGCTGGAAAATATTGTTTTTGTTTTTGGTGCTTAATTGGATTCGTAGTCTGGGAGGCATCGTGGTGGACGAGCGGGAGGGCGGGGCGCGCAGATCAAATCGGAGTGACTCAGGGGGGGCAGCGGTATGGATCTGCAACACGGATCTACGGAGAGCGACCCCCCGGAGGGATCTCCATCGGTAAACAATGGCTCAGGGCGGTGAGGAGCTTCACCTCTAAAGCACCAATGAGCCATCGTCACCTCAGGCTCAAATCTGCACATCTGCACTGTTGCAAGAAGTGTGTGTGTGTTTGTGTTCTCTTATTTGTGTGTATTAGATGCTGAAGTAGCACGCACACACACCCAAACCACTGTGGGCTCATCACACAGCTGCTTCTGGAAGAAAACAGAGAAAACCTCTCTCACATTAGACTACATACAGGCATTATCCATAAACAACATATCTATTATCCTCCGGTTCGATTGGGCCTTCGACCTCTGGTGGCCTCCTAAACACCACCAACCGTGGCCCCATCCTGGTTTTTCTTTTGTTGTTGTTGTTGTTTTTTATTGACTTTTTCAACTCCTCGAGGAGGCCGGCATCTTTGGCCGACTTCTCCTCTCTCAGAGGCTATAGACTGAGTTTTAATGCCACACTGGAGATTTTGGTATCAGGTGAAACAAGAAGACCAAATAATTCGCATACAAACCTCATCAGAAGCCATTGTTGTTTTCAACCAACAGTATTCTCTACGATATCACACAAGAATCCAGTGCTCGCCATCCAATCACTGAAAAATGTAATTGTTGCCATAATCTCCAAAGATGTAAAGTTTTTGGAAGTTTTTGCATTATGACATTTTTTTGGTGGCATTCTGATCTGTAACACAAACTGCTCAAAATTCAAACTGTTATCTGGCCACTTTATTTTTTTAGTGTATCCTCAAGAAAACTGACAAAAAAAGTCAAGAAAATATATCTGAATTTTTAATGTTACACTGAAAAAAAAAACTGATTTTTTTTTGGCCCTGTAATTATTATTTCAATCATCTATATAAATTCTACAATGAAATACGAATTCAGTGCTTTTACTTTAATGTAGTGCATTACTTAGTGATAGTTTGTTATTATGTGTCCTCAGTTTTGTATGTAAATTGAATCATTTGTTCCAAGTAATATTCACTAAACCAGTTCATTGGCTTAATTAGTTGATATTTCCAAGTAAAATGTAATTGAGGGACATCAGTGAATCTGCAATTTACTTGTGTATCTTCATAAAAAAGTAAGTGGTTATATTAAATAAATATTACTTAGAAACAGTCTGAGTAAAGATTACAAACACTTTCTGTGTGGAAAAACTAGTTTTTTTAAGTAAATGTCACTCTAATTTTTTTCAGTGTATAAACTTTTTACATATTAAGTGAAACCTTATACTTCAGAATAAATGTGGTCCTTAGATGATGCAGACTTGAACAATTATTTTGTAGTTGGAACAGCTGGCTGGCTTTCACCGGGCCCGTGCTCACAGAATTACTCTCCTGACGGGGTCACGGAGGTCGAGCGTTACCGACTGTAAACAGCCATGTCTTCACTTTGGCCTCCTGACTGACGCAGGATCCCAGACGAGAGCGAGGGCGAGCCTCCTCCTGCAGCCCACCGCTGATCTCATCCCATAATGCTTCATTACCGGAGCATCCACTCTGACCTCGGCAGCCATTTAGCAGGCGGGCAGAACGAGGCCAGAAAGGTCCAGAAACACCAACACGGTCTGGCTGACACAAAGCCAGCCTGTCTGAGATAATAAGCCGCGGACGCTCCATCAGACGGCGCTTCGTCTCTGTCAGCTCGGGTCAGTTTGTGTTTACATCAGCAGCTCTGTGTCGGCTCAGCAAACAGCAGGAGATGAATTCTGTTTCTGCACCGACTCAGCTTCACACAGCTGCTCTGATATTATATACAGTACTGTTGGCAGATATAATGCCATTGTTAGCAGATCTCTGGCTCTTATTAGATGTACTGTAAAACAAACAGTGCTGTATCCTGAGCAGCTCAGAATAAAACCATATATCTACTGAGGAGGACGGTATTTGACCAGTTTGTACAGTTTGCAGTATATTTATCCATTTGACAATTATAGAGAGCAGTTATTTCCGATACTTACATGAACCATACAGTATATCAACATAATATGACACTTACATACATCTTGTAATATTACCTGTTGTCATCATGTTTTTTGGGATCTTCAACTTCGGTTATCATTCCCTTAAGTGTGAGCGAGAAGGCTCCTTCAAGTAGGTCCAGTAGGTTGTTATCAGCCCAATCAATGAGCTACTAAATTGACTTGTTGTTGGCAGCGCTGCCTGTCTAGTGATGAAACAGAAAGTGAAAGAAAAGAAGCAAAGAGGGAACTAAGGAAACAAAGTATAAAACATGAAAACTCACTCTTCGGGTGAGTGGTTTGTCCGTCTCTAATGTTGTCACTTCCAGCATTTACCTGCATTTGCTTTACCTTTTAAACCAGGGATGGACAACTTAAATGCTGGAGGGAGCAACAGTATATGATGAAACTGCAATTTTAAATATGTTTACAATGCAGTAACTTAACATATTTCATGCTCAAATGTATGTATAATAGTATAAATAGAAATACAAAAGGTTTGAAGCAAATAAAAAATAACCACTTACTGTGATTTCTTTGTTTTCAGTGCAAGAACAGCAGACCAACATTAGTTGCAAGAACTCATTTTGTGCATTTTTACACTGCACTTTTAAGATTTCATGCTCAAATGCATGTAGTTGCGGGTGAGGGTGCGGGCCTCCAGTTGCCCATCCCTGTTTTAAACTATCATCACTAACACCTAACCATGAACTTTTTTGCCCTAACCTTAGAAAAGTAATTTAGTTGAGTAAACCAAATGAATCTGCAGCCTTTTAACTCATCGTAACTACTTTGTTTTCAGTGACCAGTCATTGAATGGGCTGATAACAACCTACTGCACCTACTAGAAGATGGAGCAGGACCCTGACGCTCATTCTTAATTACAGGAAGAACCGCTGATAACACACATTCGGTATTTTTTCCGTCTGAAATATTTAATAAACAATAACTTTAAGATTAGTTTTAAGTTATTTTTCATTTGTTGATTTTTCATTGTGGTGATGTAACTTCTGTAAATAATATTCTCAGATGAGTTTGGTGCCGTTAGTGACAACGTTCACAGCTGTGGAGTACCTCAGTTCATCTGCTTCTCTTCTCTACTGTTTTAGTTTCATCTTGAATGTGGGAGAGGAGACATTATCCATCTGTTCTGTATAATTTTGTCCTTACTTTTCCTCCTGCTTGATGTTTGAATCTGTACTGTTTTACACTCCGTACCAAGGTAATTATAATTAACGAAAACTAACGAAATAACGAAAAAACGTTTTTGTTAACTGATATAAAAATAAAAACGAGAGTTTTTAAAAAAACGATAACTGACTGAAACTGTATGGTGTTGTGTTGTGCTGTGTGGTTACAAAACTAACTAAAACTAACTTAAATTATAACGGAAATGTCCTTCGTTTTCATCTTTGTCAACTTTTTTTATACATAACCCTTTTTGGTTGATATGAAATCTATTTCATCTATCTAGTTTTATGACTTAATAAACTTATTGGGGCTGAGATGGATCAGACAAAGGAAATAAAGGAAACATTTACTGTGACTCTTTTGAATCTGGCACCCAACAAATACCCCATTACAAAAAACTAAAACTAATAAAAATTTAACTAAAACTAAGCATTTTCCAAAAAATAAAAACTAATTAAAACAAGCAAACTCACTCTAAAACGAATCAAACAAACTATTAACTCCGTACAACAATATTATATAAATACATTTATATTAACAGTTGGATTCAAACCATCCAGAGTTTCTGGTCCTCAGTCAAAACAGATCTACTTTTCTGCTCTGTTTGTGGCCCTCATGTAGCTCACTCTCAGTCCTCACTGTACACGTGGCTACGATCCAAAGTGAAAGTCTGTGTTTTGTCCCTTGACGTTGAACTACAGGCTTCTCTCTCTGACAGCTGACACTGTTTGCCGCTCACTCGTTCTCATTAAAGCATTAATGCATCTGTGAGTTTGTTGCTGTCGACCTCCCGACCTCGCATGGCGGCGACCGACTGATGTCTCCCGCCGCCATCTTAAATCCCCTTCCTCCTCCGGCTCCATGCTAACCGTCAGTGAAGCTGAGAGGCAGGTGGAGGTGAACAGGAGGAGTGTAATTCATTAGCTGCAGCCGCCGCCGCGCTGCCTTCAGCCTATAATTAGCCAAAGCATCACTGACTCAAAGTTTACAAGCTGCACTCACCACCATAAATATTCATATGCATCTCTGAGAAATCAATAGGGCAGAACAAAAGTTTATGATATTAAAGTATTACAATATTAATGTGTGGGTGAGAACACTTTAGACAAACTAAACGCTCCTCCTCCCTCCTCTTCCAGCCATTATGCATGCTGGGAGATCACATTTCATGACCTTTGCCATCCGATGGGAACTTGTCTTTGCTTTGGGGAGCAGATAAGCCCGGATGATCCGCAACAATAAATAAATCTGTGAACAGGCTGGAGAGCCCAAAAGCTCCCTCCCTCCCTCTCTAATCTTTGCAATTTGCCATGGCTGATAAAATTTTAATGAGGAATAAGCATAATGGGAGCCTCAGAGAGATTATAGTGAACTGGGAGTGAAATGTGTCGGACGGATGAAGATGGAAGAATCAGAGTGCAGATCAGAGATGCTCCGCGGCCCCCCGAGACCAGGCGGGATATACCCAACACAGGCTGAAAGGTGTTTTTTATTTTAGACATGATGTTTTCTTTAGATAAGCTATTGCAATAATTTTCCTGTCCTCTTCACAAAATCAGCACAAACTTTCTTCAGTGGTGTCCAAAGTCAAAGATTCAAATCAATAATCAAAAATTTTACCAAACATTTAGGCTGTTTGGTCCATTTTAACTGAACTCTGGAGCATTTTGTTCGATATGTCAGTTTGGTGTAAAAGTTCAACTCAAACTTTGGTTTAGATCAAACAACTGAACTCTGCTCTGCCTGGAAACATGGGTCAAGTGCACCAGAGTTCAGATTACTTACTGAGAACGTGACCCAGAGGTGAACCAAAAAACAGTTCATTCTGTTTATTAACTGATTAATTCATGTTTAAATGATTATAGTGGACATATTTTAATGAAAAATCATATCCTTTTATTACTAGGTATAACTAAAAGGTCAATGTAAGTTTTTAAATGTGCATTTTTAATTAATTAATTTAACCTTGCAAACAGTTTATGGACTTACAGATTTGAAAGTTGTCATCCTTTTATTTATTATGACCATAACTCACTTGTCGTCTTTGTAACAAGGACAACACATCATTATCTGTCTTTCATCAGGGCCCGCCTTCTCCTTAGGTACCGTCTCACATTCAAAGAATGAAATGCTTGACAACTCGCCGTCTTGTCAGCTGCTCATATTGTTTCGCCTTCTCCTACAACATTTGATTGATGGCTGCATCAAAGCGTCAAAACAAGAAGACCCATGCTCCATCATCTCTGAGACCAGGAAGTGTCAGAGTTATTCTGTCCAATCAACGAGCAGCTACTTCCACTGTAGGACATAAAGTATGTTTATGATGTTTGATACATTTTATTTATTTATTACATTTCAAACTATGTTTAAACTTCACCCCTTAATGCACCAAGTCTACAAAACCTACAAAACATAGAAGCTTCCTTAGTCTTAATTTATTCAGTGTTCTGTCTCATTATCTCATTGTCCTTTAGTCTTTTAGTTTTTATCCAGTCCTGTTGTCTTTTAGTTTTTATCCTGTCCTGTTGTCTTTTAGTCTTTTAGTTTTTATCATGTCCTGTTGTCTTTAGTCTTTTAGTTTTTATCCTGTCCTGTTGTCTTTTAGTTTTTATCCTGTCCTGTTGTCTTTTAGTCTTTTAGTTTTTATCATGTCCTGTTGTCTTTAGTCTTTTAGTTTTTATCCTGTCCTGTTGTCTTTTAGTTTTTATCCCGTCCTGTTGTCTTTTAGTCTTTTAGTTTTTAGCTCCAGTGTTCCCTCATGGGGGCCTCCGCACTGGGGGGTGTGTTGGGTCTGACCGTGGGGATGTGGTCTTGGAGACTCACTGGGCCCGGGGGACTGGGCGGCTCTGCACCATGTGTGGAGTCCGCTCTGGTCTACCCGGGTCGTGGTGGTCTCTGTGATGGCGTCCTCTATGGCTGTGGGCTCTGCCACCTCTCAGTGTGGATGCTCCCACAGGTTGCTTTTTTCCTCATCTGGATCCTCGGTGCCTTGCCATGTCTCTACACTGTCAATCAATATGTGCTGTGTGTGAGTCTGAGTGTGTGTCTATGTGCTTGTGTGTGCATGTTTGTGTATGTGTACATACAGATGTGTATGTGGGAATGGGAGGGGTGGGTTTTGTCGTTTTTATTCTTAATTTTTGTAAAGCACTTTGTGTTGCATTTATGTGTATGAAAAGCACTATATAAATAAAGTTTTAATTGACTGATTGATTAACATGGTGATCTCTGTTGCCAAGGTGCCCTGAAAGCAAATTACTTATTAAAAACTATCACTAAATGACCCTTTTGAAACGGATGTATGTATCATCCGTATCTATCAGAAAGTAAAATCTCGGCAGCAGGCTGCCATGCAAGGTGCTGGCCAACCATCAAAAGCAGGGTTGGCTAGCACCTTGCATGGCAGCCGGCTGTCGTCGTCAATGTGTGTGTGTGTGTGTGTGTGTGTGTGTGTGTGTGTGTGTGTGTGTGTGTGTGTGTGTGTGTTTGTGTGTGAATGGGTGAATGAGAGGCCAGAATTGTGAATCTGGAATTGTGAATCACAATTCTAAAAACAATTTATTAATGCAGTCTATCATATAGGAATAAAAAATAACTACAGATTTTGTCTGTCTGAGATTTTACTTTCTAGACGATGGTTTCTCCTGCAGTCGTCATACATATTATAGAAGAAATACATCACTTTCAAAAGAGTAAATAAATACGGTTCTGTAATTTTGGTAACACTTTCTATGAAGAATACATCTATAGTGCATTATGAGCGCATTCATAGTGAATTATAATGCTCATTATAATCAATCATAATGCATTATGACTGCATTCATAAACACATATAAAGCTTCATGATGCACTATATCAACAGTTATAAATATAGCTTATAATGACTTATAAATCCAAGTGTCTTATGAGTGCTCTTAACTGGTTATAAACTACAGGCTGACTGATGAGGCTTATAATACATTACAACTACTCATACCCCTCTATACACACACCTCAACAATCAATTGTTATAAGGACTCATAGGATGCCATAAGTATAAATAAATGATCAATGTATGCATTAAGTAAAGTGAGGTTCATATAGACGCATCTATAATGCAGTATAGCTAATCATGATGTTTCATTGTTACTTATGGCATCCTATGAGTCCTTATAACAATTGATTGTTGAGGTGTGTGTATAGAGGGGTATGAGTAATTTTGCTGCTGTAATTTTGTGTGTTTTTGTGTGCCTTTGTGCATTTTTTATGTGTTTTTTGTGTTTTTATGTGTGTTTTTTGTAATTTTTGGGGTGTTTTTTGAAGAAAAAAAAAATGTATGTGTTTTTGTGTGTTTTAAGTGTGTTTTTATGTGGGGTTTTTTGTAAAAAAAAAAAAAAAAAAAAATTGTGTTTTTGTAATTTTGTGTGTTTTTAGTATGTTTTTTTGGCCTAAGGATGCTTTAACATTAAAGTGCATTTATGGGGTGAAGTTTCAAAATATTTTAGTTGGTGCGGTTAGCGTCCACACTACACTTTGTTTAATACATTAAACAATATAAACATACAGTTGTGGAAACAGTTGGTCAAACTGCAAACTCTCTGATCAGACTCCTGAGCCACAGGTTGTCGTTTGTAGTATTTATGTGTTTACATGTGGCATCTGTGTTGGCAGACTGATGGACAAACCTTTGGGGAATAAGAGAGCAAGTTAATACCTCCAAAAAACAAACAAAGATCTTACACAGAAATATAGAATAAAAAAATAAAAAATAAATGCTTTAAGGCTGATTTGTAACAAAGTTTGTGGAGTGATGTTGCATACGATACATTAAATACACCATATGACCCATCACATATCCTCCACACAGAATATAAGCAGACACAGAATCCCTCACTGTTAAACTCATTTGTTCCCACCTCTATCAAACTTTTAAATAAAGCTGCTTGAGGCTGTAGAGATTATTTTCATGATGCTTTTTCTATGAGGTGTGTGCAATACTTTTGCATGTGCAATTTATTGCTGTGATAGGCACAGCTGGTGCTGTATTGTTGTTTATATGTTGTTGGTTTTACTGTAACTGTCAAGGCCCTTATGTGTGCAGCCTTTGAGTCCAAGACAGATTTCCCTAAGGGGACAATAAAGTATATTGTATCGTATATTGTATCAATGACAAACTGCCCCTCCTCCTCCCTGTGGAACGTACAAAACAATACATGAATGCATTAGTCTTCAGTTATCAGGACCCACTAGATATGATAAATCATCTTAATTAAACATTCTATAAGCTATTTAAATATTACAGGGACACGGCATGTTAAAAAGGTAGGTAACACAACATAATAACATATATATACATATACAGATAGTAGATAGTACAGATAGTAACTGACTTTATTGTATCCATATATATATATATATATATATATATATATATATATATATATACACACATATATATATAGATACAATAAAGTCAGTTACTATCTGGACCAACAATGACCATTACTGGTTATTTGTTTGTGACTTTCTCCAGGACGGACAGACAATAAATATCATATAAAGAGTTGAGAAAATGAGAATCATAACATATAATATCAACTGTTATGAGTTAGAGGGTTTCAGTTGCTGGTACCTGAAGTTTATGTCCACAGAATATTACACGGGGCATGGTCAGGGGAAAACACAATGACACCATTTGTCACAGCAGCAGAAGAGACAAGAGATACTGAGAGAGGTTGAAGGAGATAGCTGCAGAAACAGTGACCGAGGTTAAAGATCCAGATCAGTCGTCTTTTTTTCTTTACTGCCCATTCTTTTAGATTGTGAGCGAGTGGCCGTGTCATACATCAAAGTGAAGTGTCCTCTTAGTCTCACTGTGAGGCTACTTAAAGATGCCCGGTGGCCTTTTTCACATCTGAAGCGTCCGCGACCACAACACATGCTGAGAATTATTTGCACATTGTGTCTAATGGGGTCAGCGGCTGTGTCGTCCACCGCACTCTGAACCACAAAGACAGAAAATCAGACATTCAATCAGCTCACGTCCACCTTGCAGATGACAACCCCCACCTCCCCCCGAATCCTGCCGCTTCAGCATCATCCACCGCAGCATCACCGTGACAACTTCAACAGTGAAAATAACACAAAAACAGGCGTGACGCGTGCGACGCCCGTTTACACGTAGCCGGTTTGTGTGACACGTGCCGGAGTTGCCGCGTTCAGAGAAAAGCTTTGATTGATTGGCCTCGGTTAACGTCGCGCGAGACAGAAAACACTCGCCATCTCTCAGCAACAATTACCCGTCCCTCCACGCCGGCTGTCAGTGCGCTAATTCATCTGTCATCATCCCACTTCTCCCAGTAGAATCAGGCTGACAGCGAGCCCAGTATCAGTCACACAGCATTACACTCCTGTTGGCTTTCATTAGCTCCACTTTGTCTTTCACCATGAAGGATGCTGGTTTCTATTTTACCCTTAAAACTAATGTTTCTGCTCGTTCTGCTTGAGGTCTGCTTCACATTCACATTGGGAGCTCAACGCGGGGTAGCGGAATAGGAAATTAGATAGCTTTAACAAATTCAACCTTGTCAGATCAACCAGTGGCTCCTACCAACTTTTCCAATAATAGTGGCGAGAAAAACACACATTTTTGACATTTAATGAATTTAGTAGTTATGGCTAATAAGTATTATTACCTACACACTCAGTAAAAACAGAGCAACCTTATAACCCCATTGGAGTCATGTGTGTGTCCACCTGATGAACTCCAATATTCACTCCTATTTTTGCTATGTTCTGATCTCCACCAACTCCTAAGAATAACATGTTGGACAGAGTTTTGGATTCCTTACAACAGGGATGGGCAACTTAAATGCTGGAGGGGGCCACAATTTTTCATCAACACTACCACAGGGCCACATAGGACCGTGCACTGATGAAACTGCAATTTTAATATATGTGTTAATAATATTTTTACAGTGCAGTAACTTAACATATTTCATGCTCAAATGCATGTATAACAGTATAAATGTTATAGAAGACCAGCAGACCAACATTAATTGCAAGAAGTAATTTTGTGCATTTTTACACTGCGTTTTAAGATTTCATGCTCAAATGCATGTAGTTGTACTGAGGGCCACTTCAAGTGAGGGTGCGGGCCATATGCGGCCCCCGGGCCTCCAGTTGCACATCCTTACCTTACAACATTTGACTCTGTGATTTGGCCCATTGTTAATACTACAATGTGAAAAATGAACAAACTGAGTTTCAAAGTTCATTTATTCTAATGCAGGAATTTTACTGTTGGTAAAAAACATTCAAACTTGACCCCTCCAGCCCGGCTCGAAAAAAGCAAAAGCAAACCTTAGACTCTTGTTTTGTCTATTTGACATTTCACCTCACTATATTTGCTTGTTTTTCAGCCATTTGTCCACCATTTCAATGGCATTGTGTCAAAGTATGAAGCTCAGAAATGTCTGAAAAAACAGCAAAATGAAAAGAAAAGAGAAAATGCAGGCAGAGGGCAGAATCTATGCTCATATGGACATCACAACACACTTCTAGTGCGTCATAAGTGATGATAAAACAGGATAATTTGTGTCTATATTTTGCTTTTTTAAAAGACGATCCTGTAAAGCATAGCTTCTGAGTTGAGGGTGTGTTCACATTAATTTTTCAGATGATTCCAAAACCACATGAATGCAGCATAAATGCCGTATCTTGCAATGTTAACAAAAGGGAAAAATAATTATTAAAAAAGTACCCTGACTGTGATTAGGATACGCCCCAAAATGTACTGGGTTATTCCCTGGCTCATAGCCACTAAATAAAACTTGACGTTTCAAATGCCGATAAAAAGGTCAAGAATTAACTTTAAAACTCAAATATAAGTTGTTTGGAGCAGTTACCTTCCCAAAGTTTGCAAAGATAACAAATATGGGAGTGATTGTAAATGGTCTCTCCAAACGCCAGAGTGCTCGTTCATAAATCTGGAGCACTGTTGTAATGTACCTTTGGGTTATTCAGAGCTCCACTCTCTCAGAGGAGAGAGCGTTCTCTGTCTGAGGAGACAAAACACTGAATTTTTTAACTTAACTGTTCATTAGTTCATATAGAAATAGAATGCTGTATTTCTTCTAACAACAGTGTTCTCATTTTAGTGTCACAATGGATTCATATCAAACAAAATTTGGGGTAATTAAATGTTGAATATGTCAATCTGATGGAATAATACAGCCATAAAAAATGCAGTCTTTGGATTGAACATTTTAATTATTATAGAGCTGGAACAAACACAAACAATCATCCTCATATGGGAAAAATTACTTCCTTTTACTTTTAAGCCTTTAGTTATGGAATAGTTTGTGGTTCACTGGTGATTTGGAGGTATTAAAATGTTCTTTTTCTGGTGAAGTGTTCCTATTATTTTGTCCATCTCCTGGATTTTCATCAGTCTCAGGGGGGAGTATTTCCAGAGAGGATGATGGGAGTTTCTGACAGCTCGTCTCCTCCCTCCTGCATGACTTAGCATGGCCTAGCAGAGCGTTACGACACTCAATTCCCCCTGTGGCAGCTGAAGAGCAGGAGGGTGGGGCTGGGGGAGGGGTGGGGGTGAGGTGGTCTCTGGGGGGGCAGAGGTCATCTCCAGGGGCTTCACAAGGTGTCTCTTAGACCTCAGACTCTTTCTCAAACTGCTTCTTTTCACTGGTCAGTTGATAAGAAAATCTGGACTCTGTTGGTGTCTGGTGTGGTTTTGCTGGTTTGGGACCATTACTTCCAGTTCAGGGACACAACAGTGTTCTTCCAGCTACGTGTCAACAGTTTGTGTTTGTCTCTTTTCTTGTAACAGCAAGACAACAACCCCTCCTGCAACCAGCTTTACAAAATATGTTTTTTAAGAACTTCACTGGCCTGCCTTGTTAATGTTAAGGGTTGATTTTATCCAATTTTAGTATGGGTTTACTTTGAATTATAGGATTTAACCCTTAATAGGGCACTCATTGAATAACATACTGCCAGAATGTGTAAAAAAAAAAAAAAAAACATACTGACCCGGGGAGGGGGATAATATTTTCAGAAAAAAGTTTACGAGATTAAAGTGGAAAATCTATGAGAAAAATATGTGCAGATCTATGAGATTTAAAGTGGTGAATCTGCGATAAAAAAGTTGCAGATTTACGAGAAAAAAGTGGGGAAAAAGCAACTTTTTTCTCGCAGATTTGCCACTTTAAATCTCTTAAATCTGCGACTTTTTTTCTTGTAGATTTGCCACTATAATCTAGTAAATTTGCAACTTTTTTCTTTAAATATTACCCCCCATTTTGGATATCCACTGAAGTTACCAAATATAGTTCTTCGCCCGATAAAGGGTTAATGTGTATTTTTTGGGGAAAACCCATGATACATGCTGGATCTATTTGGTGTTCTTCCAAAGGTCAGACTGCAATTTATTCAAATGTCAAACAGACTGATGTAACGTAGTACTGAACTTCTGTTTGCAGACTTTCTCCGATGGTTAAGGAAACCTCTTAAAAAGTCTGAAAGTTAATCTTCTCATATGACATACAGAGAAACATACATGTGCTTTGCGTCCTAAAAGTCCTCTTTGTGTTTTGTGATCCTCAGACTCTTTGTCAAACTGCTTCTTTTTACTGGTCTATTGGTTTTGCTGGTTTGGTACCATTACCATTACTCAGTTCAGGGACACAGTGTTCTTCTAGCTACATGTCCACAGTTTGTGTTTGTCTCTTTCCTGTAACAGCAAGACAACCCACCTGCAACCAGCGTTATAAAAAGAAATGATTTGGTGTGGAAAAACTTGACATGCCTGAAGGGAACTTTAACCAAACAATGGTTGAATTAATATGTCAGGTCTTGGGATTTTGGGATTGGACTCCAGTTGACTGTTGGACTTAAAGGGGATAATGTCTCCCACAAAAATCAATTGACATGCCTTAAAACTGGTGCCCTTTGGGGATCTGGGACTCTGGTGCCCAGTTAGTATCCAACGTTATCTGTTCAACTATCACATACATATTGTTCAGACGTCTGCACCAGGCGGCAATCTCCGTGTCTGAGCATGGAGGCAAACCAGGAAGTGCCTTAAGCTGCATTCTACCGAAAATTCCAGTAGGGGGCGCTAAGTTTGGCTGCAAAAAAAATCTGCCCATTCATTTCAGTGCAAAATTTGAAAACTTCTCACTTGATTTATTACCTTAGAAAAAAAATTTCAGGACAACACTACGGTCTCAATCAATAGTAAAAAATCTTCTTCAAGACAATTTGATGTCAATAGTTCTAATAATGGCCCCATTTAGAAGAAAATAGAAGATAAAGAATCGTATGATTTGGGGCGTGGCTACCTTTCATTGACAGGTGGCTAACAGGTCGAGCCGTCATCAGGAGAGAAGCAGAGCAATGCGTATCCACGGCAACGTGCCAATAAAGTTATATATAACGTTATATGGATAGAAAAGAGGACGATTACCGATTTGGTCTCATAACTTTGACCCTTTAACTGTATTTTCACTTAATGACAGTTTATTTTAACATTTTGTTGAGTAAAAATGTCTTGCTCAGCGTTTGGTTGGACTAACAGACACTCCAAGGAGTCGCTGATCATTTTTCTGGGGTAAGTAATGGACATTTTGTTTTTGTTTTTTGCTGGCCAAAACTAACATTAAAACCTCCACAGTCCAAATACGGTCTGCTCCGCGTAACGGAAACAAGATGGCTATGCAAGATGGCAACGAGTGTAACGATGTACTTGATGCTTCCAAAGGGCCACAAACCAATGGGTGACATCACAGTGACTTTGTCCATTATTTATATACAGTCTATGGTCTGCACACTTTTGGTTACATTTTGCAGTGAGATATAACTTTTTTAACTTCTCATCCAATGGAGTTATAGATGCAGTCCAAGTTGGACGCCTGTATTGTCCTCCACGATTGATGGGAATGTAACTTAATCACTATCTGGTTGTGGTTCCTCCGTGGGAAAATCCTCCACCATGTGACGTGTCGTTGGCTGGAATGAGTCTGAGTCTCCTTTTGGCTGTTCTGCAGGTTTCCAGCAGCGTCCGGACTCCCCTGGCGGGATTCTCGTCCCTGATCTAATAACTCTGCGGCTCACAGAGGAGAGTAAAACCAGAGCGCTGGCGGCTGATAAAAAGACTCTTCACTGAGAGACAAAGAGCCGCTCTGCAGCAGGTGAACTAAAGCTTCGATTAAAGATGGATGGAGGCTCGAGTGTTTCTGATTCAACCTGCCTTACTGAATTTACTTACTCCACTTACACTGCAGAGAAAGAGAAAGAGGTTTTTATTTTCCTGAGGCTGCCATCAGGGCTTTGTTTCTGCAGCCAATCAGACAGGCCCTTTGTGAAGTCTGCCACAAAACAGTAAGTTCCTCTCAGAAATAAAAATCAGAAATCTAGCAAAATGCAAAACAAAAACCTCCACTGTGCACAAAAGACCAAATTGCTCCAATGATGTTAATGAGACTGCTATTACATAAAGAACACACATTAACATAATGAAAGCAATATCCAACACAACTCAACACAGTCTTCACTGTAAACAACTACAGTGCATCCATCCCAATGTAAACAATAGCACAACACAGTCACAGAAGAATAGGAGCATGAAAGTGTAGATGAAAACAAAACAAATGATCAAATAAATGGAGGAGAAAAATACAACTCTAAAATCATTTTCAGCAAATAATCAGAGGTTCAGTAAGGGGAAAAAACCCAAATCAAGTAAAAATAAAAGACAGAAAAATGTAAATAAATTAAAAAACTCAGAAACACAGACATACAAGTAAAACACTTTACTGGGAGTGCACAGGTGGACGTATTACAGTTGACATATACTGTCTAATATGTATTGACAATAGCTACAGGGACCGACATGCTGCCGTATTATTTATTTCATACACACAGTATGAGCACTCAGGTCAGGGCTATCAGAGTGTACAATGTGAGCACATACAGTATACATCTTGAGCTTTGATTTACATCCCACATGGTTTTCTCATACAGAAGGAGTGAGAATAAAGCTCTGCATACACTGTACGACTTTAGAAAAATGTTGTTTTAATCTGTCCTCAACACTCACTGTAAGAAAAGGTGAAATTATCTCTTGATTGCTTGAAAAATTATTTTCTTGTCTCACTTGGTGACCATTTTATGGAAATGTTTGATTCACATCAACACGGAAAATCTAACATCACTTCTTCACAGTGATCATTAAGCATTCAGATAATAACTGCTAAGTGTCTGAGAGCATGGAGCTTAGTGTGAAGAAAGGTGTCACATCGCTGCAGAAGAGAAACTGTGATGTCGCTTTGTAATGCCATGAATTAGTGTGGATGTTCGTGATGGCCAGTCGGACGAGGCACTACGTTCCATCCAGCAGATAATGACAGTGCTGCTCAGGAGGAAATTAAATGTCAAGCTTCTCCCTTTGATTTCTACTAAATGGAGCACTAATTACATACAAAAGCTGGAAAATCCAGCCACTGTCCCTGTCTGTCACTTTCTCCTCTCAGTTTGACCCGTGAAGATAAAAAGCCTTCTAGAGAGATCTCTCCCCTCCTCCTCCTCCTCCTCCTCCTCCCTGCAGATCTGTCTCACAGTCTGAAAGGTAGAAACTCGTCCGCTGAGCCGCCACTCTGTGTCACTGTGTCGCCGCCGAGGCTAAGAACAGACAATTTACACTAGGAATGAGTCAACAAAGCTCTGGAAATAGTTTCTTTAAGAGCGTGTGAATAAATAATCCATCCATGTGTCTGTGACTCATCTCCAGCAAAACTCAGCTACACTCCAAATAAAGACCATTCTATTATTGTAATACACTGAAGTGTTTGTGCAGCAGCTTTCCATTTCCTCATATAATAGCCGTACAAACTTAATGTGCACAAATCAGCATTTTGAAAAGCAACAGGTTATTATTTGCTGTAGTGCTAATTGGACAAATTATTGATTTTATCCAATTTTAGTACTGGTCTTTGTTGAATTATTGTGTTTAAGGTGTATTTCTAGGGGGTTAAAAAGTACATTTCTTTGAATTTTCTTCAGATTCCGAATTTAGTAATTTAATTAAAGGTCAAATGCACAGTAAGTATGTAACGTAGTGCTGAACTTCTGTTTGCGGACTCTCCTATGGCTCAGGGAACTTTTCCTTGAAAAGTCATCAAGGGAGTCTTCTCATATGAAATACAGAGAACCATTCATTTTCTTTACATCACAAAAGTCCTCTTTGTGTTCCATGTTACTATAAAAAATCAGATAAAGTCATGAAAGGGAACATACTGTACACCAAGTTAGATAGTAGCTAACCAAAACATTCTCTTAACATCCCAAAATGTCCACCATGTAATGTTGCATTACCACCATACAATAATTAAAATGTAACACCCCCCTAAAGGCATATAGGGAGCCACATGCAAACAATCTGATTAAGTCCTCAGCTAAACATTCTGATATGACCAACAGGAGACCATAATGAAAAGTTGTGTTTACTTCCCAGATGTCCTCTTTAGTAACACCATTATGTTACTGTGTTGACTTTCATGTCCTCCTAAAGTCATTGACCTGCACTGAACTTTAATAACTTGTAAAGATTTGGGCCATTCCACACATTTCATGGACTTGTGGGGACCGTTATGCAAGGTCCCCAGAACGTCCTCCTCCTACATAGGGTTGTAATCATGTTTAACTGCACACTAATGAATGTGGAGGTTGTGATCACATGCTCTACGTCACACTGTGATCACTTCTCCTTATTAACAAGTGGGCCTGATTAGCAGAAACAAGCTACATTGCTTTTCCACTCAAAGAAAATCAATGCCAAGAAATTTCAAGTCAGTCCACAGCTGAGTTTTGGGTATTTGACAAGTGCCTGACTGAATTATACTCCTGTGCAGGGGACTACCCAGTAGTACAGGAGCAACGCTGTTATTAATTATCATCTTAAATTGAGGCATAACAGTACTTAAGCCTTTCCTGTTGAGAGCGAATGACTTCCTTTTTAATCCATGACGAGCATACAGAATGACTCCCTCACTTATAATTTTGATGCTCGAAGACAGGTTTAACTTCATTGAATGAGAAGTCTTAACAGTGCTGCAGTGTTCTGTGCTGTGTTCCAACACCCATACTTCTCGTACTTACAATAGTTAGTTTGAGTACGGAGGGTGTTCCAATTCCGAAAAATAAGAAAAAAGAAGTGTACCTAAAGGACCCGGATGTTGCCCTCATAACGGTCAAAACGCAACGATGTACTCTCTACGCCCTCAACGGCCGCCATCTTGTCTACGTAGCGGACGAGGCGGAGCCAGGCAGAGCCACTCAGCTTGAAAAAAAATGTTTTAATGGCGGCCGAAATGACAGCGCCTGCAGCTCCTGAACCCTACAGATGTAAGTTTTGTCGTACATATTCACATTTACATTTTACAATCTCCTCTGAATAGTTTTTTTTAATGTATTGACATGTATTAACACTGCGTTTGTGGTAACAGTTGTTGTTATCGTCCGATATCTTCCGGTTTAGCATGCTTCAGCTTGTTATCCATTAGGAGCTAGCTCGAAATATAGCAAACAAGTTATGATTTGACTAGGTATTTATCTTGTCGATGCGTTATCTTTTTGTAAATGTTTTTGGCGGGTGACGCGCCGTGTGTGCCAGCTACATAGGCCTCACACACCTGTTCCACATCAGGGGCAATCAGACACACACCTGACACTGCACTGAGCTGATCACAGATCACACTCAATGCGTGGAAAAGTGTGGGTACCCCTCACAGATCGATTTGTAAAAATTGGGATTGAGAGCAGTTGTTGAGTTCTGGCATGTTATCTTCTAGCTGGGGGAAGAGCGCTGGGCATTTCAGACATTGCTTTTAGTAGCAAACTTCCAGGTAAAAATATATTTCTTCTCTTTTTATTCCCACTTTTTCCAACAGAGAGGTCTATAAATCAGAGAATGCACTTTCAACATCACCACCCCTGCAAAAATAACTTGTTTCACCATCAGAGTTTGATTATTTTGGAAAATCTAGAAGAGCTGCATGATAACATCACTTTATCCCCATTTAAACTGGAAAGAGCCTACATGGAAGAGAAACTTTTCTGGCTTTCTCCACCCTGATTAACTTTCATAGCTCATCACTTAAATAGCATAAATGAAGCCCCGCCTCCAACAGTTATTTTTAAACGTCCATTGTTATGAGATGTTGGTGTTCTGCGTTACATGTTCATCATTAATAAAACCACTTATAAAAAAGGTACAGGTCCTTATCATTAGCAGACTCAACCCAACAAGAGTTAAAATCTAATTTTAGTTTGGTGAAACCACCAGTGATTGTGGAGGTATGAGTTATCATAGTTGTCTATAATTCCTACAGGCTCCAAGAAGAAGGCTGACGTGAACGTTTTTTTAGACTCAGCTGCTCGTAATTACACTTTGACATGAATGTGGCGTTATCCAGTCCACCCAAAAGTGCTCAGAATGTCACGAGCTTCCAGCACCACATATTTCAGGAGGATGGATTTGTCATAAAGTTGTCTGAGGTAGTAACTGAAACAAGCCAAGGCTGCAGGTGGCTTTCCAACCTCACAGCGATGCATCAGAGGTTTTTTTTTTTTTTTGCACCCTCAAGTTTTCATTAAACAGACTCTGTTCAGGTCACAGGGAGTGTAGGCATCCAGGAAACAGTCATACGTTACACTGATGGTGTGTAACTGTAATTTTACTGTTGAATCTGATGACACTCAGCGGCAAAGGAATGATTGAAACTGCTCTCCAAAGGAAACTCTTAAAATTCCTTCAATATTAGACCAATAATTCATAGCAGAGCCTGCACGACTGCACCAACACAGAGCTTTAAAACAGCCATAAAGCTGTAACTAACACACAGAGAGCGCCTCTGTAATTGACAATAAAAACAATAAAAACAACTTGTGAATGGAGATGTGGAGACGGCAGTCAGTGCTAATATCCCACATCCTTAAAAGTTGAGGCTGCTTGAGTTTTTAATGTACTGTAGAGAGCCGCGGCTGCTGTAATGAAATGTAATGAAGCTCTGTAATCAAAGGCAATTCCACAAACACAGAGAGAGAAAGAGAGAGCTGCAGAAAACACACAGCTAAAACACTGCAAGGAGAACACAGGCGTTGTTGTACAGACTTCCAGTCGAGTAGAAGTACAACGGTACAATGTGCAGCAGGAGAACCAGTGGTGAAAGAGAAGTGGTTACAGAAGTGGTAGCAGCAGTACTAGGAAGCGTGCTCTTGCTTCCTAATAACCAAATAACATTGAGTTCACTGGGTTCAGAGGCCTGAACTATGAAACGGGATTTGTGTGGATCAGACAGGAGAAAAGCTTGGTGGAAACACCAAGATTGGATAAAGCTTTCAAAAATACAAATAAAAGTTTTTACGTTAGCTTGAGGTGTTTTTTTTTTGTTGTTGTTGTCTTTTGCGAAAAATAGTTAATGTGCTAAACGGGAGATAGAAATTAATTTGCCTGAATAAGTTCTGACGTTGGGAAAATTTAAGCTGTTTCCGCTCTGCCGGTCAAGATGAGCTGACACAAAGAAAAATTATAAGTTGCATAATTTGGCAACCTCTTCTTCTTCTCCTGTGTACTGCCTACAGTAATACATAACACTACCATCTGCTGACCAAAGCATGTTACTGCAGTTTTGTTTTATTTGCTCTAAACCAGCTGATGGAAAAACTCACTAATTTGCATATTCTTCAATGCAAAATTTCCCTTCAACTTTAATGGGGATAATAATAATAATGCATTCAATTTGTATAGCACTTTTCTAGACACTCAAAGACGCTTTCCATCATCAACAACAACACACACACACAAAAAGGTAATCAGTGGTTGCAGGCAGATTTGAAGAGATGAGTTTCGAGGTTAAGTCAAGTCAAGTCAAAGTTTATTTATAGACCACATTTAAAAACAACCTCAGTTGACCAAAGTGCTGTACAGTTATTAAAATAGAATAAAATCATACACAAATAGTTATAAAAAAAACAATGAAAACAATAAAATACTAAAAACAGTAAAACAATTAAATAGTAATAAAAAATCAATCCAAAAACAGAGTTAGAGATAGAAAAGAAAAATGTAAGGGTAAAAAAAGAGATGGACAGTGAGGGGGAGTCACGGATGGGTTTTGGGAGTGAGTTCCAGAGGGTGAAAGAAAAGAATAGAATAGAATAGAATAGAGTCTTTATTGTCATTGCACGTTTGTATACAAAAAATCCAGGTTATGGAGGACTTGGAAGGTGATTCTCTGGGGGATAGGGAGCCAGTGGAGATTATGGAGGACAGAAGTGAAACACAGCTAAAGTATATATACTGCTGACTATTTGTGGAAAATGTGCAGCAGGTGAGTGAGTGAGTGGGGATCAGGTCATGTGAGAGGAAATGTGGGAGTTGCTGTTAAACACAAGGAGGGTGGGGTAAGTGAATGAATTCTCATGCAAGAATTAATATACACATACATTTCCTAAACTTCCCTATCTCTGTCTTATTTCTGCTGTTATTATTGGCATTTGATTCACAACCATCTTATAATGGACATCTTATCAAAGTCCACAAATTGTTTGTCCAATGCAACAAAACATCAATTATAAATTTGAGAAACATAAACATATAATCCTAATGAAATATAGTATAGATTCTAATAGTTATACATTAGAGTTCAGTCTTCCTCAGATATTCCTGTAACTCCAGTACTGATGCTTTGGAAAACCACATTTACATTTCTAAACTGATTATACTGTATGTTTTCTATGTGACTTCTTAATATGGAAAGTAATTATAACTGTCAAATAAATGTAGTGAAGGAAGTACAATATATGGCTCTGCAATTTAATTTCCTTAGTGGATGTAATTTATTTATGTGAGTGGAAATACCTGTACTAACTACACAGTGTAATTATTTAATGAAAATATTTAATTCACTTTCTACCCTGAAAAAAGAATCAAAACCCTGATCCAACATACACCGCAGAGGCCATGCAGAATATAATAAAACAAACCCTCCATGTATCCAATTTACTGTCCATATTTATGGTCCACAGAGAATGAAACATAATGATTTTGTTGACCTCTGAATTTTTCCACTCACACCCTTGGGCCAAATGTTCAACAAGAAATATAAAAATCTAACAAGCAGATTCCCAAAGATCATCAGCTTGGTGTTTGTTCTGTCCAACTCTTGCATATTTTTTGGCTTTTTTTTCCTCAAATATCTGCTGGGGAGAGGCCGGTATGTCACTCACTTCCATTTCGTGGCTGTCATGAACACTGCAGCCTCTAGGGGGCGCTACTGATGTGTCACATGTTTCGTCGACCCTGCCAAGTTTTTTTTACGTTTACTTTTTGATCATTAGCTCAACACATGTGGATTATAATGTCAAGAAAAATCCTTGACATCTTAACAGTTCAACATGTGGTGTGTGTGTGTGTGTGTGTGTGTGAGAGAGAGAGAGATGAAGATGAGACATTAAGAGTTGCAGAGGAAGAGCAAGCATCATCATCACAGCACTGCTCTTTGATGTTAATGTCATGTTTTCTGGCTGCAGCGACCTGGCAGCTTCACGCACACATCTGTGCTCTATACTTGTGAGGACTGGCACTGATGTGATCAATCTCTGATCATCCGACTTTAAACTCCGCCACTTGATGTTGAAGATGTTCTTACTTTACAAAGAAATAAAAAAAATAAATGCCCACACATTTTAACAAAATGTCCTGAAATGATGCCCTCGCTCTAAGCATTGGTCCTCACAAAGACAAATAAACGAGATTCCTCACACACACACACTGCTGTCAGATCAGTTCACTGAGAGGAAATCCTCCTGGGATAGATGGTGTGCCAACTGTCTCACACACACACACACACACACACACACACACACACACACACACACACACAGGAGCACAGAAATATGAATAAATGAACACACACACATCCCTGAACACACCTCTAACTCTCTCTTTATCATCATTTGACTTGGTTGTAATAAAAAACCTAAAAGAAACTCCATCAACTGCATTAAAACATACAAATACTTAATAAGATAATAACATTATATTGATGTATGCATTCAAAGTGATAATGCACTGTCTAATGGGGTTTTCACAATCTTTTTTGGGGTCTTTTTGGCCCTGATCCTGTTAATATCTGCTGATAGAGAGTCTTACAGCTGCCCAGTGCACACTTAAGCAAATGTGCCAGGTATATACATTTAATAATTACTATGTGTAGAAGATATATTGATTAAAATATGTGCAACTTTGAAAATCTTACTTTTAAAAAACTATACACAAACACTGAATGTCCTGACTCTCTCAATGATCTATGAAAGCTTGAAGTTGCTGAAAGGATTGTCTAACTGGTTATGAAACAGTCTCAATTGAATAATAATGCCTCTATATAATGGACATAGGCAAACAAGACTATCCCAGCAAACCGTAAACCTTTTTCCCAGACTCCAGTGTGGCCTCCAGCATTGAATAGCCTGCAGCAAACATGACCAGATTTGGCTTCGACCTGCAGTCAGACCAACGGTGGAAGGTAGAGAGCTCATTGCCTGACAGAAACAGAACTTCATCTCAGTGCCTCGCCAGTCTTTGCTGATCTAGATGGGCTGGCCAAGGACAAGGTGTTGTCAGGAGGTTCTTGTAATTAGTTTAGGATGACCTTGGACGACTTCAGCAGGCAGTTCCACTGCATGTACCAACAGGGTGCATCTGGGGGTGCAGGACCTGGATCGTGTGTTTCCTGGGAGCCAATGCTGCACCACACTGTTGGATCCAACATGGTCTCACAGGAATCCATGAAATAGCCACGGATTTGCTTAACTCAAAATCTGTGGAATAGCCACGGAATCACTCAAATTTCCGTGAAACTGACACAGATTTCGCTACAATGCAAGTTTATGACAGTCATATCCCGTGGCTATTCCAACATACAAAGTGATTATGTACATTCACTGAGTGAATATTCAGAAAATAAAACATATATTTCTCGCTAGAAATGTGATCAAAATCCATTTTTATGCCGCAACTAAGTCAAAATATTGATTTTTTCACTAAAAATGACAGAACTCTCCGCCATGTTTTTTGTTCTGACTGCCGGGACCTTGAAAGTCACGTGACTTGGAACAAACCAATAGGAAAAAATATCCATGGAATAGCATGAATAGTCATTTACTTGCATTGTAGCGAAATCCTTGTCAGTTTCACGGAAATTTTAGTTATTCCGTGGCTATTCCACAGATTTTGAGGTAAGCGAATCCGTGGCTATTTCACAGATTCCTGTGAGACCAGGTTCGCTGGAGGCCCACGCTGTATTGGTGGGACTACTGGGGGAAAGGAAGACATTTGAGAACCAGAATCAGGACTGAGTCTCCCCCTTCAACCGCTATCTACTCTATCCTACTGTGTTGATCTGCCCTGTACAACGACATCTATTGCACGTCTGTCCGTCCTGGGAGATGGATCCTTCCTCTGTCGCTCCCCCTGAGGTTTCTTCTTCTTTTCCCCCTGTTAAAAGGGTTTTTTGAGGAGTTTTTCCCTGGCCGCTGTGAGGGTCGAAGGACAGAGGGTGCCGTACCATGTACAGTCTGTAAAGCCCATTGAGGCAAATATGTGATTTGTGATTTTGGGCTATATAAATAAAATTGACTTGACTTGACTTGAGTTTGATAGACTGTCAGACCTAGCTGCAGTAAAATGAGAGGTTTTCTGAAGGGAGTCTGGTTGCAGTGGTTGCGCTTATGTAAAAACACTACCACTTTTGTCCACAGGAGCAGCCAAAATCGGCACGAAAGTAAAGTTCCTTGTAGTAACATTAAATGGGAATGTGACTCCTGGATTTGACCTTATCAGCTGATTTTTTCAATAAGCGACTTCTTAAAATAAGTGGCTGCTAGCTGAATGTTTGTTACACTGCTGTTAAAGTAGCTAATAAGAAAGAAAGTTATTCATGTCAGATCTTAACCTCAGTTAATCCGTTTTGCCTTTCTGGGCATTAGAAATCAGTCTAAATAATTTTTCACATCAACAAACTAATTTTGACTCATATATGCACTGTAGAGCCCAGCTGTCATTTAGGAACACAGTAGCAGGCTGAGGTAGTCAAAACACAGTGGAGTTCAGTAAAGGAAGCTGATACAGAGCCATTAGAATATGCAATATCAACTCTATGCTTCAATCTCTCCATCAATCATTACAGTCAATAGACACGAGTTAGAACAAATATCAATTAAAGACATTACAAATGTAGTTGTGTTTGATGGATGTCAGTCAGGACGCAGGCTGTCAATGTGTCTGTCCCATGGATTGACAGACTGACACATACTGTATCATCCTCACATGTTGCTGTCAAACTGCCCGTCTTCCTTTTGGTTTAAAGCAGCGAGACGCACAAATCTGTCCAACAACTGAACAATTGTTTATGCTGCCTCTTGTCTCTCCCACGCAGTATCTCACTCACTGAAGGAAAAAAAGACGCAGTTCATCTCAACAACATGAAAACCAATAACTCTGAACCACCTTTGCATTGTTGGATTCAAGTTACCAAACAAGTCTGAGTCAATGCTCCGTTTATTTTATTTTAATCAGAAGCTTGAGAATAAAAGCAAATTTACACTGCAAACATCTTCAGCATTTCTCCAAACATGTATATTCATAGAAATGGGAAAACTATAACAGGAGGACATAATAACAACAGATTACAAAAAGATGAAAGCAAACTATTACAGTCAGTAATTAAAATATAGTAATAATGAAAAATGTAAATGTTTGAACAAAAAGAGTCTGATTCTGGAGCCAATAATGAAGAGCTGATTGGAAACTTAATCTTAATTCCATCAAAAGCAACATTATAGGCATTTGTTTGTTTTTCAAACACACACACACACACACACACACACACAGGTAAGAAAAGAAGTAAGTAAAGAAGCAAGAAAAAAAGGTCAGAAAGGACATGAAAAGAAAATGTAGTAGGAAAGATACATTTACAAAGGAGAAGGCAGGAAATAATATAAATGTGGTAAAGAGAAAACTAGGAATAAATAAAGCAAATAGTTCTCCGAACTATAAGATCACAAATATGTTTGTTCCGATCCTGAATTATGACGCACAGAAGCATTTCCAAAATTAGCGCTCTTACCCGTGCAGGAAGATAAACACGTCCTCATATCTGAACATAGAGATCCCTTTTTTGAAATAAAGGCTGCAGTTTCCTTAGGTTTAGGCAACAAAACTACTTCCTTAAGGTGAGGGCGACAAAACAGAAGTTACGTCACGTGACTTCAAAAGACCTTTTTGGTTTTTACACTACGTAGCCTCACTTCCCCTTTTGATTTTTCACACATTAGAGGACCCTGACAACTCCAAACGTACATTCTGGTCATTCTAAGCGGCTGTAAAAACAACACATGGGGCTGTTTTTGAACAACAAGATCTCCAACCTAGGGGTGTTCCTGGTGGCACACCTGGTAGAGCGCATACCACAGAGGCCCAGTCCTCGTGAGCGGGCGGCCCAGGTTCGAATCCGGCTCGGAGCCCTTTCCTGCATGTCTTCCCCTCTGTCTCCCCCTTTCACTCTCAATATCTCGACTGTCAATAAAGCTACAAAATGCCCAAAAAATATCTTAAAAAAAAAAAAATCTCCAACCTAAACAACAGAATAATACCACCCATAATATGAGCGTTTCAATACAGAGCGAAGAGTTCTAAAAATAGCATGCATGACATTATACATACACGTATGGGTCACAGTTGTAAAAAGGGCTAGCTACACGTTTGAAGAAGAGAGAAAAGATCTGTTCTGTGAGCCGATCTGACCGCGATCAGTATCAAACGTCCAGGCTGTGCGTCTGTGCGTGGGGACCAGTGGCACCTTTGACCCCAAGAAGCAGCAAACAGCTTTAAGGGCGTGGGTGGACGAGACCTGGAAGGAGCTCATGGACACAATCTGGACCTAATGTCTTTTTCTTTTTTACAGTTTTAAAATCAAACTTTCACTAACCTTTAGATGAGAGCAAAGAAGAAAAGTACAGTTTTATATTCACATGCGGGGGACACTGTATGTCTGAAGACTTTTGTTCTGTTTTTATGGTGTGTTCGTATGCTTTATGTCCTTCTGTCACATCCTCGTTGCTGCTGCAGTTTTGGTGTTGAGGATCAATTTCCCTGCAGGCTGAAATAAAGTGGATCTGCTGTTATCTAATCTGCTGAAGTATGAAGTGTGAGCTGATAGATTCATGATAAAACACACTGGGATCAGACCAGCGGTCACATCTGCTGCCCCTGACGTGTCGTTGCAGTCTGAATCCCTCTCTGTGGGAGGGATGTTGGGAGGATTAAGATGCAGCCTCAGGGGCTGAAAACATCTTCCTGCTGCAGTCTTAAGTGCTCCGAGACGGCGGCTGGTCATGAATTAGTGTCACTTTCACCCAGTGTTCACCAACTTCCTGCATTAACGTCTCGAGGAGCTACGCATCACATTAGAGGCCCTTGTGCTTTCTGCTCCCCGTCAGCCTCCTCCAGCTCTCGCCAAGATATCCTACAAATTAAATCCAGATTTGTTATTACCGTGCCAGCGCCCGGGTCGGCCACGGGGAAGGGTTCGCCGTGCTAATCTAAAGAAGACGGCGCATCGGGTTCGCTGTTAATGGAATTACGACGGGTGTGATAAGAGGCTCGGTCAGAGGAGCGCTCTTATCACTGCCATCCCTGGGAAAAAACTTAATGCAAAACATGCTATCTTCTTCCTAATGACAGGCCAGTGTTAGTGTAGCGTGACAGTAAAACAACATGCGTTAAGAAGACTCCGAGTCCTGCAGGAGTAGGATTAAATGCACTCCGGGTGGTAATCAATCTGCATTGTTTACAGCCGCTGTCTGCCTGATGAGGAGCCCCGCTGCACTCCCGCCAAGATTAGATGCTGTTTGTTGGGCATAAAGAATCAGTCAGGGGAAGCCCCGACCAGCGGCTGGCCAGCCGGCTAGAGCACTAATATATCAGAGCCGACAGCTACACAGGCTAATGTTACTTTGAGAGCTGTAGGAAGAGGGTTGAGAGGGGGGGGCTGAAAATTGGAAAGGAGTCCAGTTTGTTCTGAAGATTACAGTCCACTCCCTCCTGTAATTTTTCAAATGATGCAAATGTTCAACAGGCTGAAGGAGCAACTCATTCACTTCACAGCTCGCTGTTTACTCCCATTTATTTACACGGCAGAGAGGAACGGTGGCTCCTCGGATAGCACCATGCCTGAGACTGTTAACCCTGGACAGTGTGGTGGGAAGCCCTGTTTTGGTCACATAGAGGGGGTGGCTTCAGAGGGGATACCACTCGTCCATTAAATCCAGAGTTGGCGATTTGATCCATAGCACATCATGAGCAGGACTTACAAACATGCCTCTGACCAGGTGATAGAAGAAAGTAAAAAACTGTGCTGCTTGTTTATCACTAGAGATATCTTTCTAGAAGAAGAGATGGAGACAAATATTAAAGAATATAAAGAAAGGAACAAGGGGGTAAGGAAAGGATATGTAAGAAAGGAAAGAACTAAGGAAAGGGTCCTATGTTCCCAATTTTTCCCAAAAAGGGTCCTATGTTTCCCTGTAGCAATACATACCAGGGAGTATAGGACCCTTTTCCAGAAAAAGGGTCCTATGTTCCCCGCAATCTATCAATCTTTATGGTAGACTCTCAGCATGGCCAGCAGGCCTACCGTTGCATGGCCCACCTTAGCTCAATCAGCCCACAAATTTGCACAGCAGTTACTTTCTGCTTACTTTGCAGTTCATTTTTTTGCTTTTTAAATCTAGGATTACTCATGTTTGTATATTCCCACCCCTAATCATATTGTGTTGTATCGAGGCTTAGCTTTTTCCTTTTAGGGTTAGGGTAAGGGTTAGGTTATTTGCATATGCTCGTCAAACAGCCTGTAGGCCTACATAGGCCTATTTGCCATGGAATTTGGCATTAATGGTGGAAAAAGAAACATAGGACGCTTTTTGGTTAAAGCAGGGAAAAGGGTCCTATGTTCCCCAGTCTCATACAAAGAGGGGACCCGGGGAACATAGACATGCTCCCGAAGATAATGAGGTATGATAGAAAGAAAGTGAAGGAAGGAAATTAGAGGGAAATACACAATAGAAGAGGGTGGAAAGGTATTTTATTTTTATGATTTTAAACTATTTTTATAATTTTAAAAACTATTTTCCTCCCCTGGATTTCTCATTAAGAGAAAACAATGTGATATTGTGTGTAGAAATGACGGATAGCAATTCAGGTCACCAAGTAACTTCCACTGTATTATACTGAGAGCTCACGAGTCTCAATAATTTGTTCATTATGTCTGTAACAAAATCTGGTTTTAATAAAGGTCGGGCCGAAAGAGAACAAAAAGAAGTTTTAAGCTCTTGTGTTTGGAACAAAAACTCCAACCACAGATTGTTGTGTTTGGAGGCGTCAGAGCAGAGAACAACCTGGAGAGAGGCGAGAGTGCAGGAAATATGAAGTGTTGCTTTTAAATTCTGCTTCCTCCTCATCACTGCAGTGTGACAGAGAGCCGAAGGCGACAGAGGACGAGATGGATTGTACGCTGGGCTGTGATTGGACCGAAGGCCGTACCTTGGAAAAACACAGCCAGAGTGTCAATTGGCTGTTGACTTTTTAAGTGGGGCGGCAATCGATCGCCTGGAGTTGTGTTATTGATGAGGAGGCGGCGGCTCCAGGCAGACAGAGGTGTGACACCAGACTGTCAGGTGATGGTGAGTTGAGGAAAATTTTTTTGTTAAGGTATATTGTTGTTAAAGGTAGTGACAGAACTAAAATGAACTTAAGTGAGGTGGGAAAAAGGAAAAAGAGGAAGAAAGATAACAAAAAAACAAGGTAGGGAAGGACTTAGGGCTCTGGACAGTAAAGCCAATGCAGAAGTGCCCCAGAAATCCATTCCTTGTACCCGCCAGCAGGGGGCGACTCCACTGGCTGCAAAAAGAAGAGTATTAGAAAATGACTCTACTTCTCACATGATTTATTACCTCATTAAGCACTGTTTTAATGAATGTATGGTCTCAATCATTAGTTTCAAGTCTTCTTCAACACAGCATAATGTTCATTTAGTAAATTATGGTCCCATTCAGAGTACAAATCGACCATAAATTAGGGTGTCATTTAGGGTTCGCTTACCTTGTGACTGACAAGTTCCCAACACGGTACCCTGTCAACTGGCATAGAGGCATGACACTGTTTATATTTAAATAGCCGTGAACTCATTTTTGTATGTTGTCTGGGGCTTTGTTTTAAACTTTGAGCATTTAACAGTGTGTTTTCGACTTCATCAAGTTCATTCAACATTTTGCTCACTTAAAAATGAATTGTTAATTTTAGTTGGAATAAAAGACAATCAGAAAATCACAAAAGACAATGTTTTTGGAAGGAAATGAGGAAAGGTGAAAAAAATAGATCTTCTGTAACTTGGATTGTACCTCGTCTTAATGTCACTATCGACAAAAATGTTCACATTGAAACTTACAAATGTAATGTGAGATGGACAGGAAACAGAGTGGGTAGGAAAAAAGATGTAGAGGATTAAAAAAATAGGATGGAAAGGAGGAGACCAAAGAGGAGAGAAACAGGTATGAGGGAATAAAGGATAAGAATGAAAACAGTTTAGTTTTTCCACAGAAAGCCGGTATTGTTTTGTAAAACATGGCTGCCCACACAGTTAACAGTACATAAACATATATATCGTTTTATTTTCAATTTTTTTCATAAGAGTATGTAACCAACTTAGCCTTGAGCACAACATGTTTTCATATGTTGACGTGTTTCTAATATGTAATTTTGCATCTTAATGGCTAACAGCACAAAGGTCAATAATGAAACATTTTCTATTCTTGACGTCCACCCACGCCCACAAACTAATGTTGCATTTATTCCCATTTAATGTCCTGACACAGGCACCTCTTGTTTTGTAGTGGGTAATAATGTGCTGACCCTGCTGACCCTGCAGCTACACCTGACACACACCATCATTCAGACTTATCCATTATAATTCTACAGATACAACTATACTAATATGTGCAATAATGTGTATTGCTTTTTCTTTCATGTTGTAACTATTCTGCAGGTTCGAAAGATGAAAAATGATGAAAAATATGCATCACTGTAGAAACTTTGACACAAAGTCCAGTTTGTTGGTTTAGTGTGAACACTGTGTACTGTAGTTGATGTTGGACTCCACTTGAAAAGATCTTCTCAAGTTCAGTTAACTGTCCCCGAGTTCGGTTCGCAGGTGTACAAACCAATCGTCGTGCAAAATCTTTAAAGAAAAACACTTGACAACCAGGTAGATTCGAATTACAGCCTTGTGCGGGATTTATTGTAGGTATCAAAAACAGATACAGATGTCAAAGGTGACAGACAACTCCAGCAACTCCTGTGTTTCTCTTTTTACTTTGCAGGTTCGTGCGTCATTATTTCTGTGTAACTAAAGTTCAATGTCCTGTAATTTCCTGTTATGTTATACTTTTGATATAAGAGCACACTTGGGAGGTCAGATTCCTATTCTAATGTTATCGTATCAACCAGAGCATCCGCTTCAGATATGCTAAGCTGACTTGTCTAATGACTTTTTCCTTTCCCATGAAAACTGAAATACCACCTGTGACCAGATCATGCATTAACTGCTTATACTACATATGCATTTTCAACAGATTCACATTACAGTACCAAGAAACAGAAGTGGGCCGTAATTTGAACAAAATAAAATTAAAAAAAGTTGCATAATTAAGATGCAAACATACTCTAGTACAGAACAACAAGACTGAGATAAGATATCTTTATTCTCAGTGTACAAGTACAATACAATGTCTCATAGATGGATGTGGATGTTTTTATTGCTGTTGACCCATCCATCCAGCCTGACCTCTTCCTTAATCTTGCTTTGTAGCTGTTTAAGAAAATCTCCAACTTCTTCTTTGCTCCTGATACGATTCGTTTTTGATTTGGTTTGATGAAGGAGGAGAAGTGGCGTTCAGTGCACATTTAATGCACCCAAGCTTGGATTCAGTTCCTACATGCAGCAGAATAATTGAATGAATACAGGACAGAAAGCTGTTATATATGGCGTGGCAAAGTGCCAGATATTTTGCTACATTGCAGGTAAAAGTAAAAGGATAACAAGATGGTCAGTCTGTCAACACAGAAGCAACATCTTACTCAAGTTCTGTCAATTTGGGTCAGTTTCTGAGACGACTGATCTGATAGTTTTTCATGGGAATGGACTGCGCTTATTGCACTTATATAGTGCTTTCATCCATAAGCGTTTTACACTACAGACTGTGCTCATTCACCCGTTCACACACACATCCATACTGGTGGTCGAGGCTACCAGGGCCTAGGTGCCTACTGCCACCATTGGGAATTAATTCACAAAATTAATTTTGGAGGGCCTTTTGGGGTTCAGTATCTTGCTCAAGGATACTTTAACATGTAGGCTGCCATGGTCTGGAATCGAACCACCAACCTTCTGATCAATAGGCGACCACTCTACCAACTGAGCCACATCCGCTCCAGAATGTCTCCAAGATGTAGGACTAGATATGTGTCAGTGAGAGCAGAGCTGGTAGACCCCAGTACAGAAAACTGGAGGACACCAGAACTTGAAGACATTGGTTTTATTCAGGGTAGTGCATGCAGGCTAGTCCAAAAAAGGCAGGTCAGAGCGAAAGAGCCAGCAACTCTCAGCTGAAAATACAAACCAAACTAACAAGGAGATGAAGGGCAGCTGGAGAAAAGGTGCGAGAGTCACAGGTGAGGGGAATGAGGTGATGATGTTGGCAGGGTGAGTTTCATGGAGCAGGGAAGGACTAATGAAGCAGATGTGGAGCAGGTGTGTAGAAAAGCAAAGGAGGGAAAATGGGCAAATTTAAACAGGAAACACTAAAGATAATCCAAACCTGAGAAAACAAAAGCTTCAAGATAACTGAAACCTGTCAAAATGTGTCCAATCTTGTAGATTTTACAGTCAGTGTTATGCAGTATGGGTAACTGTCAACATATTGATAGAATAGTGGCAAGTACTCCTTTACTTGTAAAAAAAAATACATATTTTTATTGATTTTATGCTAAATAAGTTTCATGTCTCTGTGCGATACCCTGTGACTGACCCACTGGCACTCATGAAACCAATAAAATGTTAATTTGTCAGTTTTTAAATTGTCCACGAGGACTCAGGACAAGTAAGTTACACAGGAGATCGATATGATGTTGCAAAAGATCTGCATTTTAATTCCCATCGGACCGTTTCAACAACTGAATCTGAGTATCGACCCGGAGCATCATTCAATACAGCAGAGACGGACGGCTTCACCTGCCCACCGGGCCTCCTCTCACCTCCGACTAGATTTACAGGAAAGTCTTTGATGTGTCGTGTTAAATAGCTGAACCCTCTTTGTGACCAATTAGGCACCAAACAAAAGCGTTGGAGAGCCGGGTCTTTTATTTGTTGATGCGTCACTTGGAGAGCTGAGAGACAATATTGTCCATTAGCACAAGGAAAAATCAATACACCAAAGATTAATGGGCTTTTTAACAGAGTATAATTATATTCCAACGTGTTTGGATGTACCCTCCAGCTCTAAAAGGACTATTTAATTTCCTGTGTATGAGACCACACACTTATGAGTGTAATTATGTTTGGCAGAGGTCTTTTCCGTTGGTGGCAATTCTCCGGTGACAGGACTATATCTGCTTCTTGATGGATCAATACATTTCCATTCAGGTTATCAGAGAGCGGGAGCACTTTCCATGCTACCCCTTCAGCACAAAATGACAGAAGAAGAAAAGAAAGGAGAGGGGGGAAAAAGTGAATAGAAGGAATCAACTCGGAAAGAGGAGGGAAAAAAAGGAGCTCTCATTAAAAACAGAAAGAGAAATAAAAACACTGTCACACAGACGAGATGGAAGGAAAAACATAACAAAATAAAAGCCCCGGAGACAGCTCGGCACGCTGTGACTCCGGCTAATTAGCGGAGTGGAGAAAAGGAAGTGCTGCTGTATGGAGATTCAGCCCGGACGTCCTGCTGCTGGACGAGGTGGAGGCGCAGAGTGGCCGGGTCGCGGAGGGCCGCCGATTCAGCTCACAAGAGATTCTGGTAATGAGGGAGGATTCTCCTGCGCACTCACCGACTGAATGTGTTTGTATACAAATGTCAGGAATAAACAGAGGAGGGAGCCAACTGAATCCATTTTCACAGCTTCTGTATGTCAGTTCTCCCACTAATTGTGTATTTTTTTTGTTTTGGAAGACTTTTGTTTCATAATCTACGAGTGGGATATAACTTAGCACACAACACACAGCCTGTTGAGGAACTTTACTGGAACTTTCTCCACTAATTTCAGAGATAAATATATTATCACACAGATAATAATTTGGATACAAAACACATCCCTAATAATACTTTTCTCTTGTTAGCACCAGTTTTGTGGTTAATAAGCACATTATCCTCTTTGTACCAACCTTATCTTTCCAATTTTTCACAACTTTTTCAAGCAGTTTGTTTTATAATTACTTTAAACATTTTTTTTCTTGTTTCTGTTTAAATTTGTGCTTTAAAAATCCCCCCAAAAATAGTGTCCTGTGTCCTGGAGGAACCCAGACAAAAATACTCCATAAGTTTGATTTAGTAGATGGAATCGAATAAATAGATAATATGTTTACAACAGGTCCTATTTTATTTATTTTATTTTATTTTAGTATTATGCACAATCATGATGGTCGTAAAAATCCACACAGATTTCTACATCTGCTCCATTATCGTTTTGCAATTTAACTGTGTCCTAAAACAATATTTTTCTTCCTTTCATGGCATCAGTTACATAATTACAATGTTTGGAGAATAAATAAATTAACATTTTGCTCTGATGGTTGTCCCTTACAGTTTATTCTCTGGGTCCTTCAGTAGTCTTTGTATGTTAAATACGTTGATAGGATGAGGGTTAAATACCATAGAAATTGTTTGTTGGCAGTGATGCTGAGATACAAGGACCAAAAACCAAACAGTGTTTTATCCAGGTATCTATAAATAAAAAAGAAAAACATTTTGACGGCCATCTTGACATATTTTTTACCCGGAGGAAAGCTTTCAATAATTTATTATTTCTTAATTGAGTGTCTGTATGAACCATTGTGCACTGTTTGTCCATCTCAGACGCTGGAGCAGAACATGTTCAGCTCTCAGTTCCTCTGAAGGATGCAGCCTCTTAACTGAGACTGAACTAATGGGACATTTATTCTGCGTCTCTTACGTTTCTGCTGCATCTCTGAAGTATATATAATTCAAAAAGAGAAACATATTGACAGTCAAAGGAAAGCTTTCAATAGTTACTATTTCTTATTTGAGTGACTGTATGAACCACTGTGCACTGTTTGTCTGTTGAGATTCAGCTTTCAGGTCCTCTCAAGGATGCAGCTCCTTAAGGCTAAGCCGACTCTTTCAGCTCCCAAATGGCTCTTCATTTTACCACTTATACCTTTTATAATTCAGCCAAATTTAGCGCTATTTTGACTCGTGATTTGTATCTGAACACGTCTATCACTTAAATTTCAATAAATTGCTGTAGCCAGTAGCATTTAAGATCCCTTGTAACTCTCTAAGTTGCTTGAAGAACCACTCTGCTACACAAAGCAGATAGAAATTGCCTGTAAAAACCTAAGCATAGAAATTAAAAAAGGACAGCGATTGACTTTTTTTTTTTTTTAACACACATCTAAAAAAAGTAAAAAAAAGTAAAGTACTGACAAAATAGAAATTAAATACAGAAATCAAGTAAATGTGTTTTGTTAATGCCAACTACTGACATTTGGACTTTGGTATCGAGTAAAATAATAATAAATAAACAACAAAATAAAAACAAATATAATACAATGTGCAAAACAGCAGCATCCAACAGTTTTAGGTGTCTCTATGAACTAATCACCATCATCTGTCTAACTGTAACTTTTTATTAGTTTTTTCAGGGCAGATTGGCAATTATATATATTATGTTATATTACAATATTTCTGTCATTGTCACCGTCTCAGCGCTGCCACCCCGCCCCTCCCCGTTTTGTGGCTTCACTTTTTATTCCATGTTTAGACAAGCATTTTCGAGAGGAAATCTGCTGCATACGGTGACGCAAAAGTGTGTGGAATTCGATTGTATGCATGCCAGATGGCATCACTTAAAGCGATAAGAGCATCTTTGGGCATGCGGAAGTTTTCACACCATGCATTTTCATCAGCTACTCCTTCCACAAAGTTCTCCACCATCCACTAGATCTCCCAGGTCTCGTCCAAAGCCGTCTGGCTCGTCTCCGACAAATTGGTGCATCCAAAATTTGATAGAGGTAATTACAGATCCTTCTCTGTTCCGTAATACTATCTGTACATATCCTGTACATTTGGTGGAAAGACTCCTGTAAGTTTATTAGAGCTGCCAGAGCAGCTTGAAGGTAAGCTAAGGCAGAGCGTATTCAACTTTTCCACTCTGGAGGGTGGTCAAAAACGTCTAAACGGAAGGCACTTCCGATAAAATATTTTAGCGTTTTTACCACCAAGCATCATTGTGTAAACTGGGCCTGAGACTCACTAAAGCCTACTAAACATGTTCCTTCACTGCCACTGTAATTTATTCACGCTAAACTTACAGATGGAAAACTTGTTATAATCTTGTAATTTTTTAGTTTTCGTCTGTTTGTTAGTTTATCAAACGTTGGAGATGTCCTCTGAATGATGCAGCTCCTGAACTGAGACTCAGCTAAATGGACATTTCTTAACTTCACTTCATGTGGAGTTACATAAGAAAGTGTAGCACATGATAATGACTCTGTGAAGTGTGGGCAGGGGAGGGTGGACTCACTAGAGCGTGACCCAGAGGGCCGCGAGGACAACAGGAAGTAAATAAAACTGCACCTCCTCTATTCCACCTGGAAAATATATCTATTCACACACACACACTTAGGAAGTCCCCCATTTAGTCCACACACACACGCAGAGACACAGTGTTGTTATCAGTGGCTCTGTGCTCCAGCAGAGGGCCAGTTATCTCAGAAATTAATGGCAGCAATAAGCAGCAGCAGGAAGACGCACGATGATTAGCAAAAGCAATCAGGCTCTTTATTAGATTTATAGGAACAAAGACGCAATTCAGTCTGCAGCAAAAACCTACAGGAAGACTAATGACTCATCTGTCCCCGAGCTTCACTGACGAACAGACACAAAACTCCAAGGAGACGCCCAGCTTATAGAACAATACAGGGAGAAAATTGTTTCTGAATGTGATACTGGAAGAAAAAAAAAAGGCAAAAAGGGGGACTGCTTTCTGATGAAAATGGGTGAGAGAGCTGAGTCAGCAGGACGTGAAGGAACAGCAGTAGGAAAGTAAAAGGGAAGGAAATAAAGGGGGAACGGAAAAGAATGAAGGAAAACAAAAATGGAGATAAAAAAAGAAAGGAAGCTATCTTGTTATGCTAGGCTAGCAGAAGCTAACCGTGTCTCTGCAACCACAGATGGAACCTTCACGTGTTTCATTTGTCTTTGTAGAGTTGTCGGCTCAATTTGTGATGTTACCATGGCAGCGACATTAAGAACAAAGTAAAGATCTTCACACAGTCTAATAGACGTATTACTTCTCTTTATCTGCCCCAGCACCATTTCTTTTTCATGTTACACCTCGTTCATTTTTATACTCTCAGCTCCTCTTGATCCTCATCGTCTCTTTCTTTCCTTTCCTCATGTCTTTTCTCCTTCCTTCCTTCCTTCCTTCTCCTTCCCTTCTTCACACCCACAGATAAAAAGATTTAAAACAAATATACCCGCAATATAAGTTTAATGACTTGTAATATTTTACCCAGTAGATCCCTGAACTCCCCAGTGCTTTATAGCATTGCTGCATGTTTGCTTGTTGATATTTTCAAAAGTAACTCCAAAATAATACAATACAAACAGAAGCTAGCACCTTGCATCCTGTATAGACTAGTGAACTGATGACTGTGTGTCATGTAAAAGAGCTGTTTTAATAACCAGCCCACATTTATATTTGTGATTGTCTCTCTATATCGCTAATGTGATTCTAATACACCTAAATTAATTCCTCCAAGGATGTCTTGTTCTTGGTTTGATATTCCTCTTTGTTAGGAAAGATTGTGGCAAAACAACTGGGAAGATTTTATAAGAAACTTGGTGAATCAGTGTTGCATCGAAGGAATGGGAGTGGAGGACAGTAAGTGCTGCTATACTTTTTTTTGCTTTTCACTTTTTGTGAGATAGGGTATGACCTGGCAGAGGGGCAAATGAAGCTTCGTGAAGCATTTTTTTGACCACACTAAAAAAAGGCTTTAGCAATGGTAATTGAGTGTGTTTTCAGCCCTTTGTTGGATAAAGAGCGCCATCTAGTGGGCTCCAGAAATATAGCAAAAGCTTCAAGAAGCTTCGTTGTCTCTTCACTAGTCAGCGCTATCTATTATGTCCTACTGACAACAGCCCACTGTCATTTGCATTTAAAGGATTAAATTCAGTGTTGCTAACCAACACTTTGTGTGACTTCTTCAGGTCGGAACTTGTTTCCTTGGTCTAAAAACATTCCCAAAGCTAATATTTAGTAGACGTTTAAAACCTGTGTTATTTACATATTTAATTGTGAGGATTCTGCTTCTTTACTCTTTGATTTCGCACATGGCTGTGTTTCTTAGCGTGTTACCACCACCTGTAGGTCAGTTGAAGTGGCCACAAAACACAGCTACCTATTTATAGTGGAAATAGAGGTCAAAACTCCATAGGCTACTATTAAGTATGGCACCAAGGCCAGTGAGCTGCGATTACAGTGTGCAATACCTGTAAAAATCCAGCAAAGTTTCCATTCATTTGTTTGTAGTGTGAACTCTTTTCCCATCTTCTTCTTCAACAGTCAAACTGTCACTTGGTGCTGTGACCCTGTTAATCACCACTTGCGGCTATCTACGGAAGTTTAATTGATTTTTATAAAACCCTTCTTGTTGATAGACTTTTCAATCACTTAATTAATGAGCCATCAGATGTGTGTGTGTGTGGTGTGTGTGTGCGTGTGCGTGTGTGTGTGTGTGTTGACTCTTGTTGCATCAGAAACTTGGTGCTGTCTGATTTCCTCGGAGTTGCTGTCTGCAGTCAGACTGTTTGAGGAGTGAATATTCATTAAAGCCTCAGTGGAAACCAGGCGAAGGCCTTTAAATCAGCTGCTGTCTGCTTTTACAAATTGCCGGCCTTCCTCCGCCCGTAATTGGCCAGTT
The DNA here is from genome assembly GCF_030273125.1 of Centropristis striata. Classification (NCBI taxonomy): domain Eukaryota; kingdom Metazoa; phylum Chordata; class Actinopteri; order Perciformes; family Serranidae; genus Centropristis; species Centropristis striata. The sequence continues at coordinate 7,823,608 of NC_081528.1, read as the reverse complement.
TCAATTAGCAGCTGTCAGAGGAGACGACTCTTTGGCCGAGCGTTACACAAAATACTACAGCAGGAGTTTTAATGATCAAAATATGTTACTGCGGCGTCACGCCACGGTAATGCTGTTTGCTCACTACTGTCATCTCCTCAAGAAAGCAATTATACAGGGCAGAAGTGTGTGTGTGTGTGTGTGTGTGTGTGTGTGTGTTGGCTTCATAAATCCATTCAGAGCAACATGAAGTCCAAAGCTAATCTCTACCTCTGATTCAAATCCTAACAAGTTTTAAAGCTGCAGTAAGTGGCTTTTGACCACTAGGGGGCTAAAAAATGGGGACTGTCCAATCCCAAAAATGCCCAGTTGGACAAAAGCCAATAACCTGGACACCACTGTTTATTTGAACCACTGGGCTTTCAATGGACCCTGTCCTTGGCAAATTTGCCTATTTCTAAATCTTGCAGATGCACTGATCATCACATTGTGGTTGTGTTTTTGTTCAGAATAAGTCCAATATTTTCTCTCTTTTAGCTCTTGCTTGGGTCTCCACCAACTCCTGAGAAAAACATCTGGCTCTCCAGACTAAATATGCCACTTTTTTTCACCAGCTGGTCTCTAACTGTGTCTTTGTGCTGAGCAGGTGGTTCACTAATCCTCAGACTTTCACCATAATATGGCAAAATAAATCACTTGTATATCATATTAGTATAGTTAGCTGTATTAACACAACAAATATAACACAGTCCTGCAAACAGACTTAAAAGCACATTCTGTTTTCTGGAGTTGTTTATCTTTTGTTCTGTAATTAGTATTTACATCTTGGAGGTGCATGACATTCAAAGGAAAAAATATGGCTTACCATCAGTCATAACTTCTGTATCTTCATTTTTTAATTATTTCATGTCTTGCAATGACTATATATGGGACTTTTATTAATCGTAGAGGAGAGAAGACAAACAAGATTAAGCTCCTTTACCTCCTATTGGTTTAACCCATGAGAACCCAGACCCAGTTATCCTTAAAGGAAAATTATGGGGGATATACCACAGACCAAGTTGACCACATAGAACACATTTATAATGTTTTTCAAAAAATTGTACCCCTAAATGTGAAAGATCTGTGATGTGACATTGGGCGTTTATGGTATTTATGTTTATAATTCTTATTTTAATTTTTTTTTTTTAAATAGACACATTTTCTGCTTACAGAAACACAAATTTGCCTTTTTCTTTGCATCTCCACAACATGTATCAAAATTGTGACATTAATAGTGCTGTTTAACAACACTTTTTTTTCAGATTTGTTTTGAAGTAACAAAATAATAATAAACTAATAAATAAAAACAAATAACAATTTGCCTTTTTGTTTGCATCTCCATGACATATATCAAAATTGTGACTTTAATTTGTTCAGGAAATATGGTGAGAACAAGTTAAATGCAATACAGGACATACTGTTAACGGATTAGAATTGTTAAATGGGTTCAAACTTATAACAAAAAATAAGCTTTTTGAAATTAGCTACTTTTTTCACATTTCTGTTTCTAGTCACACACATATTTTGGAGAAGTCACTTCTTGTCACAGTCACATGACCACCACACCAGGGTGTTGAGTATACGTCGCTTAGGGATTTAATGAGTTAAGGTGAAGCATAAAGCTGAATATGGAAGATTATAGAAGATTTTAAGTGTTTGTTACAAGGGTGTCACCATGGGTTCTTATGGTTTAAAGGTCATTGTTTGTCATTGAGTAGGGATGTGAGATTCAAGACTGGATGTGAGTTGGAGTTGAACATTACATCTCTGAGTGGATTGATTATGTTTATGTAAATGCATATATGTTATGTAAATGGCCTCTTGCTATGAAAGCCGCTCTAACCTGATGGTCAATGACACTCAGCCTTAACAAATGGAAATAATGGCTCTGAGGCGGAATGCACTGCGTTGCAAGGACTAAACTTGGTATGCAGCATAACATTAAGGTTTAAGGCCAGGCAATGAGTATTTTGCTAGTATTGAATAACTACAATTCCCATGAGTCTCAGCTGTGTTCATGCTGTCAAACCATGTGGGAGCTTTTGTTAAAATGGTGCTCAGGTTTTAACATCCAGTGCCACGAGAAGGCATTTATCTTTGGGAAGTTAAACAAATAAACTGTGATAAAAAAATGAAAAATATCTGCCTTGCTCATTGACACTTCCTGTGATTTCTGACAGTCGCTGTCGCAGGTGTTCAACCATCAACGTAGCTGCTGCTAACAGGATGGCCAACTCCTCCAGCCACAAACTGTCAGCATCCACAGCGCAGTTTCTTCCTCTTTTGTGTTTTCATTTTTGGGGCTGAAAGGAAGTTGTTGAAAGGCTCAGCTCCTCGCTCTAATCCCTGATAGCAGGTTTGTTTTCGTCCCTCGTCGTGAGTTTGTCTCCGTCTCTTTCTCCTGGCACACGTTAGCTGTGTACATCATTTGTTAGCAGCTGACTTAAATACTATCTCTCCGTCCCAGGTGGCTTTGATCCGCTGCACACGCTTCCTCATCTCCCCTCTTCTCTCCTCGCTCTTATTTATTTTTCCTCTCTTTTTTTCCTCTCCACCTCGTGTTGAAAGTTGCCAAACTCCTGTCCTGCACGGCTTTAAAGGAGAAGAGAAGGTGACAGGCAGCCGGGCTTGGAAAGAGAGGAAATCAAAGCCAGTCCCTCCCACCGTCATAATGCAGTGCTGGAGAGGAGCGCTGCCCAGATTCACACTGAGAGCAGGAAGCTGCAAAGAAGGATCTGATGACTTGAAGGAGGATCAGCTTCCAGCTCAACCACGGCAGCATACAAAGAAGCTGGAGGTCAGAGGTCATTCTGGGTCTGTCACGACGGCCCATGTTGGAAATTTAACATGTTTCTATTTTTAGACCAGTGAATAAATGAACCTGGTCTCACAAGAATTCGTGATATAGCCACGGATTTGCTTAACTAAAAATCTGTGGAATAGCCATGGAATAACTTAAATTTCCGTGAAACTGACACGGATTTCCCTACAATGCAAGTTAATGACAGTCATATCCCGTGGCTATTGGTTTGTTCCAAGTCATGTGACTTTCAAGGTCCCGGCGGTCAGAACAAAAAACATGGCGGGCAGTTCTCTCATTTTAGTGAAAAAATAAATATTTTGACTTAGTTTCTGCATAAAAATGGATTTTGATCACATTTCTAGCGAGAAATATATGTTTTATTTTCTAAATCTTCACTCAGTGAATGTACATAATCACTTTGTATGTTGGAATAGCCACGGGATATGACTGTCATTAACTTGCATTGTAGCCAAATCCGTGTCAGTTTCACGGAAATTTGAGTGATTCCGTGGCTATTCCACGGATTTTGAGTTAAGCAAATTCGTGGCTATTTCACGGATTCCTGTGAGACCAATAAATTGGTCTTGGAATAAATATGTGGACACTCTTTATAACATACTTTTTGTGTGTTTGGTCTGTGTCTATCTATAAAATATCCAACAGTTTAATGGGATATCTTCCAGTGGCTTCTTCTGACCTACAAACAGCCCAAAACTCAGATGATATTCAGTTAATATTGATATAAAATCAATCAAGGTTATTCGCCACATGAGAATGCACAAGGTACTACAGCTCCAGTCAAGTCAGGTAGTCAAATTTATTTCTAAAGCACATTTAAAATCAACTCACGCTGACCAAAGTGCTCTGCAAAAGTGTGAAATGCATTCCCAGTCAGCTCCTTTAGTTTGGGCGTTATTCAACTTGAAGCACACAACTCCTTTTTCTTTCCAGACTATTCTGTTATGTCAGATTATTACAAAAACAGTCACCTGGTTAAATGTTGAAGTTTTGGTTAGATCAAAAATTCACATTCAAATTTCATATTGACATACTTAACTCTATGGAGTCTTGGGCTATTTTGTCCATTTTTCAATCCTTTTCATCCTGCCTGTATACACCACTTAAAAAAATCAAATTTTCAGCACAACCTCACCTATATGATCTAATAATAATTGTTTTTTTTTATTCTGACCTACTGGATCAACATTTTGAACGAAAAAGAAACCAAGAAAAACCAACATGAATGTGATCTTGTGATTCCAACTCTGTTTTTTATTCTCTGTGACTCTATTTTATTTGTGTCTTGTGTGTTTAGCATAATAATTTTGGTCATTTTGTGTATTTTTTTGTCATTTTGCGTCTTTGTATGTCTATTTGTGTCTTTTTTTAGTCATCTTGTGTCTTTTTTAGTCCTTTAGTCCAACATAAAATGTGATTTTGAATCTTTTTTTTAACTTTCAAAACACTATCATGCTCAATAAAGAATTTTAATGTTTCAAATGTGAACACAGGTTGCAAATATAACATATAAGAGGGTTACATCCAGTTCTATCATTTTATACTAAATATATTTGAGCTTGTCTCCAGTTTTACTTGGTATATCGTCATCAAACTGAAACTGGCCTCATAGAGTTTACAGCCAGAACTTTAGAGGTAAATTTACAGTAGGGCTCCACGCTGCTTTGTTTTCTAGTCTGGATGTCATGAAGAAGTCTGGATTTGGAGCTTTTGGAGACTCCAGAGGGTTAAAAGTAAATTGAAACAAAAAATTGGATACGTATACAGAAACAAAACAAACTTCCCTCTGTTCTGTAGGAAACGGATCATTCAGGCTGTCTTTTTATCACTTCTGGATTATGCTGATGTTATCTATAGACATGCTTCTGCCTCCACTCTCACCTCACTGGACTCTGTTTATCACTCTGCACTCCGATTCATCACTGGTGACAGTTACTCCACCCATCATTGCATCCTATACAAGGCAGGATAGGCACCTTTATTTGTGAGATGAGACATGCATTGGTTCATTTTCATTTATAAAGTCTTGATAGGCGACATGCCACCATACCTCAGCACTTTATTAAACTGGTCACATAGTAATTATCCAACACGCTCTAGTGATTAATGCTCAATGCTCAATGTCCCCCGGGCATATACTGAATTTGGAAAAACTGTTTTCAGTTTTTCTGCTGCATCTACCTGGAACATCTTACAACATTCACTCAAACTCAACACAATTATAACTATGGGCCAGTTTAAAACTATGATAACCGATAACTCTGCCTTTCACTGCAACTGTTTTTAATGTTTTTGCATGTGTTTTGTCTGTGCTCTTTTGTGTTTTCTCTTTACTCTCAACATCATTGTAAATGATTCCTTGAGAAATAAATACATTTAAATTAAAAAACAAGCAACATTAAAAGCATATCTACTCCACTTCCAGTATTAACATCATTTATTTCCTGTTTAAACTGTCTTTATAAAGCCTAATCATAATTTTTTTTTTCACCCTAAACCTAGGTCAGTGGTTTTGTAGCCTAAATTTACTGGAACTACAGCATTTCTAATAATGTATAATGACGTGTGTGCTATTTTTCGAACTCTCCGCTCTATACCGTGAGCCGCCAAACACTCACATGAGTCTATGGGTGGTGCTGATGGGTGTCTATTCTGTCGTTTAGGTTGGAGATCTTGTTGTCATTTTCACAATGTGCTTGATTTAAGTGATATCTCATTGCCAACACAGAGGTCATTAAGTTTACCTTCCAACTGCACATTGAGAAGATCCTGGTGCACAGGTTTAATTAATTCACACTTGCCTCGATGCTCCCTCTGATCTACAGATGGAGATGGAGATTCTCCATGTGGTGGAGATTGTAGCTGGTGCTTAACTTGTCCACCAGGTAGCAGAGTCAACAGGAGGAGAGTGACTCACCTCTCCATCAGCTCCACTGAATTTATGCACATACATCTATTTCACAATTATTAGTTGCATTTTTCAACAAGATCTCCAAGCGGCAGATGCTTTAGGGCACATGGGAAAAGGAGCTAAACATCATAATTGATGATGAAGAGTGGAAGGATATCTGGACACATGCTAAATCAATTTCAGGCTGCAATCGTACCAAAGCAATACAGTTAAAGATTATACACAGAATGCACATATCCCCCAACCGCAGACATCAATTCAATCCTACTCTCTCACCCATGGGCCTTAAATGCAAGATAGAAATTGATACTCTAACTCATTGTTTTTGGTCATCTTCATAACTGCAAATGTACTGGTTTAATGTATAATGTGAAATAGAGAAGATATTGGGCTTAGAACTGGAGATGAACCCTGTGTCTCTCACACTGTGTCTCCCAAGCCGACGCTTAACATCCAAACATAATGAGAGGTTGTATTGAATTCTTACCTATGCAGCGAGGAAGAATATTTTATTGCAGTGGATTAATGAAAAAGTATCAACTGTTAAAGGCTGGCAGAGAGTGGTATTTGATCTAGTGCCATTATAGTACCTTACATGTATATTGCATTCAAAAACAGAACAATTCTATAAAGTGTGGGAACCCTATTTGAATTATGTAGAGCCTGATGTCTCTAATATCATGCTGCAGGGATTTTCTTGACTGCTCATACTACTGTAACCCCAAGTATTATTGATATGGATCTGAGCTGATGTTTTTTTGTTTGTTTGTTTTGTTTATTTGTTTTGCTTTTTATTTCTGTGCACCATATTATGTAACCATCCTTTACTTGTGAAAGTGAAAAATTAATAAAAATATCGTAAAAAAAAAACAAAAAAAACAAGATCTCCAAGCGGAGCGTTCTAAAAATATTACACTTGTCATTATGCATACAGTACAGTTCAAGGTTATAAAAAAAAAAAAAGCTGCAGTTTCTGTGAATTTAGGCTACAGAACCACTGAACTAGGTTTAGGGCCAAAACCTTCCTGGTTAAGCATTATAAAAGACAGTTTAAACAGGAAGTAAATGATGAAAAGGCCAAAAGTGAAGTAGTTACGAGGGTGACGTGAGCTATGGAAGTTACGTAAAGAATTTAAGTTTCATAAAAGGTCAATTACTTTTGTATTCACATGGGACACGAACCCCGTTCTCCTGGTGAAAGTCCACCTTTTGTTCATGCAAGGTCGATGCAGTCTAGAGAGAAAAGCTGCCAATTCTCACATCTGAGAGCCAAACCAAATTTTCCTTCGAGTGTGTCATTCTATTTGCATGTTCAAGTGTGTTTGGCCCTGTCGTGCAAATTAAATTACAGAAAAGTAGCAAACTATTATAGGGTGTAAGAAACAAAGACAAAAGTTGAGGAATGAATAAAAACAAAGGAAAAAAGAAAGAGGAAGCACATTTATTTGTTTGAAATAGAGAAATTAACACCATCAAAATCAAAAGTCTGCAGTGAATTAAAGTCAATCAAAGACTTCACGGTGAAAACTTTCCTGCAGGTTGATTTTTTATTCCCTTCCAACTTATTCAAGAAAGACTCTTGTTAATTTAAGATTTTGAGGAAAATAAATCTATTTTTATCTTATAAAAAAGCAAAAAGTTTAAAGAGTGAAACTTTCACCCTTTTGTTTGTGTGAAATATTCTAAAGTCATTAAATGCAAAAGTTTTCATCCTGTGGACACAAAGAGACAGATCCTCTCAATCTGAAAGGCAAACAAACTCAGGCACCAAACACACACACACACACACACACACACACACACACACACACAAACAGTGTTTGTTCAGGGAGATTGCAGAGCGTCTTAGTCTCTCCTGGATAAACAGTATTAGTTAAATGATTTGGACAGCAAATATGAAGAAGAGAGAGACAGATTAAGACGTTTGACTCCGCCCTCTCACTGTATTCTGACCAACCACAGCGCACACACAGGTTTTCTGAAGTTTAGTTGATATTTACGTTATTTATGACTCAGTTTCTGTCTGATCCGACAGTGAAATGTTTCACCAGTATCAAAGTAATCCAGTAATATTTGTCTGCACAAATAAGCTGCTAATATGATTTGTAAACTGCTTTTTTAAAGGTGCTATATAAATAAAGTTATTATTATTATTATAATTGTTAATCATGCATCGTATTATTGCTACCAGTTTGGATTCATGGCAATATTATACTCCCTGTTTCCACCACCTTAATTATAGAAACTGTACTTCCAGAACTGGGAGCTAATTATACCCCAAATAAAAGCAAGAATAATAACAATAGCATAACTCACAATGTTATAATAATTAGGCTGGTGGATGCTGGCTCTCTTCTTTCTCTTTATATTTTCTTCCTCTTCAATATGTGAGTTTACTGAATTTGAATTTTAAAAAGATTCGATCAGACCAGCAAAAATTTCAGTAGTGATTCAGATGTCACGGAATTTAGACGGTCATATGCTTTTTACATGCAGATTGTCCGTCTGGATTGAAATAATGGGAGGAGCAACAGGTCAGAAATCATCGGGCTGCATTATAATTATGGATGAGAATAAAATAACTGCATGTCATATTAAAATCACCAACATGTCATGAAAATAGGGCGTATTTCTTTAGTAGAGGCCGATATCAGACAATGTTTAAGCCAAAAGTTTGGCAAAAGTTTGGCTACCTATTATGTAATTTTTATGTTTTTAAATTTGTGTGATTTCAGCCAAAGAGATGAAGGCTACTAGCCTCAAAATGCAAGATCGAATCAATTTCCAATAGGCATTATCAACATCCACATCTTTCTTCTCATGAAGAGAAATTTACTTTTTCATCACTATTATGTAGTCATATTTTTTCTTTGTGTTCCTCATATAAAAAAATAATAATGCACAGTGCAGGGAGAGGCGGAAAACCCAAACAGGCTTATTTTAAGCCTCTATCTAAGTAATGTTAAAATTTCTAAATTATGTTTTTTATACTGTCATTTTAAATTGTGCAAAATAAAACTAAAGTAAACTGAAGATATGCAGTTGATTCTTCTTCGTCATTTAACAACGACAAGAACCCAACCAGGTTGTTCAGTACTGACACAATAGCAACTTTCTTGGTTGTTTTAGAAAAACTGCATTAACACCAACACTCGTCATGTGAGATAAATGGTTGTGATTGGTCCAGCATTTCTCAGGAAATCTGTCCAAAAGCAGAAAGGGACCAAGCTGCAACCCCTAAAAGTGAAACAATTGCCGAAGTGTCTTAAACCTGCATTCTATCTAATGTCCAGCAGGGGGCGACTCCTCCGGTTGCAGGAAGAACTCTGTTTGTCAGTAAGTCAATAGGAAAATGAGCCTACTTCTTAATAGATTTCTGACCTCGGTAAATATTCTCACCACACCTTGCAGAACACAAAAACAATCTTTACTGTTTTAATACACTTTGAATTTTGTAAAATATATTTTAAGGCTGGGCCAGCAAGTCAGAGAGCTTCCTTCTTCACTGGATGAAGTGAGGTAGAAAGGGGAAGGAAAGTAAGTTTGAAAGAAGGAAAGAAATGGTGAAGACACAAAATAAAAAGTTACTGAAGGACTAAGGGCTCTGACCTGTAAAGCCAAAGCGGAAGTGTCTGAGAAATACATTACATATAATGGCCAGCAGGGGGCGACTTCACTGGCAGCAAAAAGGAGTCTGATTCTAAAGAAGTCTATTAGAATCTGAGACTACTTCTCACTTGATTTATTACCTTAGTAAGCATTGTTTTAATTGGAGTTATTGGTCTCAACCGTTCATTTCAAGTCTTCTTTAATACAACATGATTTGAATTTAGTAAATTATGGTCCATTTAGAGTCCAATCGACCATAAAGCAGGGGAGGATTTAGAGCAGGGTTACCATATGATTGACTAATCACTGCTTAGAACTTTGATCCTTTCACAGCATGTTTTGACTTCATCACAGTACACTGTAACATATTGGTTGCTTAAAATATGTTCTGTTTAGAGTGTTTTGTTGGCATAAAGTCTGAGGAGTGGACTTTTCAGTCTGAATAGTGATTTTCTCTTGCTAACCAAGCTTGGGCCACAGTTACATGATTTTGTGACATCATTTTTAATACACAGCAGTTCTGCACATGTACCATGTACCATGTTCCAAAACATCAATGAGTGAGGTCACGGTGACTATGTCTACTATTATTATCCAATCAATGAGGGGGGGCACATGCATCCACTAGAGCAAATAAAACACGAGCTTTGCAGGTTCATCTGGTTTCAAGGAAAGCTACATGATGAAAATGTAAATGAAGTCTGGACTCTGACCCTGACTGACAGTGACAGAAAACAAACAGAATGTCTCATGAATAAAGACCTACAGTCATCAATTCTTCCCAAGGAACAGCTAATCAATGAAGCAAATGCCAAAATAATCAATAGTCATATCATCCAAACATTGAACCAATCAGAGAGCTATTATCGAACACAGTAATCAATAGTATCTCAATGAGCTTTAATGAAGTGACCCGCACAGTATTTATGTTACAAGTGTGAGTTTTGAATAGCATCAGGTCAGAGGTCACTCCGCCTTTTAAAAGCAAATTAGCTCCAAACAAGAAAGCACTCAGAACTTCAGAGTGTCTTTGTGTCGTTTTTTCCTGGAAACAGACTCGTCAGTGTTTGTCCTTGGATCTGAGACTAAAGCAGCTCCGGCCAACCAATCAGCACGCTCGACGTCAGAAAACAGAGCAGTGTGAACAGCATGTAAGCAGGCACTTACAGTAAGTGGAAAATAATCCTTTAATTTACATTTTACCTGCATCTAAATACTGAATACTATTTCATGTAAATGTTATAAAGAAAGTAATTCTCGGCTGAAGAAAAAAAACAAGTTTCCATGCAGATTTAGTGTACTTTTATGTTTAATTTCCAAAGAATAGCAAAAGAAAATAGCTCATTAATATATAAGTTTTATACATGAAAATTGACGTCATTAAAAAGCTCCAGTACAATCTCACACATCTGCTCACAAGGAGATATTTAACACAATGGCAGCTTGTCTGTCTTAGTTATGATTGACTGTTGCAGTGTTATTATTGTCAAACTAAATTTTTAGTTCAAAAGACTGAATCAAGATTGTACTTGATGATTAACTCCTTAATTAAAAAGATTTGGCTGCCAGAGACTGAGGTTTGATAAAGCTAAATTTAATGTGTTAACAGCGTTAAAAGTTTTTGGTGAAGACAGACTGTGACTGACGAGTAATTGATATCAAATCAGTCTGTGGGAAACCTAGACACATGCTGTGTGACTCACCCAGTCTTCCCACTTCCAAGAAAGGCACAGCATGAATCAAAGTTCAAAATAACAGTTTATTAAAAACCTCAGAGATGTAACAAAAGTTCACTAATGTCAGACCCTGAACTTCCCTAACAAACACTAAATTCAAGACAAATGACATGGCTCTAACTGAAACTCCTAAACTGAAAAACAAACAGAAAAAGTTAAGTAACAAACAATTCCAAACAATCTGCTCTTATGATATTTACAGCACACTAGTTACAAATTAGCAGAACTGGAGTGAACACAAGTTGACAAGAATTAGTACAAATCTGTTGTTTTCTGATGAAAAATCTGATTGCAATATGCAGAAGAAAACATGGCTGCAGCAGACTTTTCTTAACTGCAAACAGTTTCACTAACGATGGCTCTGTGGCCCCAGTGAGAGTGACTGTGCAGCTAAATGGAATTCACTCATCATTTATTCTATTTTGTACAGTATGTCTCCAGTAGAATAGGCCTGTTGTTGGAAGTGGCAGACGAGGAGAGCAGAGCCCGCATGAAGCGAGTTCACCACACCCAGGGTATGTTTTCTGGCTTCAAGCGGTCCTACGAATCCGGTTATCAACTCTGTAAGTCAACCGAGGGTTTCCCGAACTAGTATGAGTGTGAACATGAAAGGGGCAGAGTTTTTGCAGCATAGGACCAATCACAAACACGTAGAAGTCTTATGTCTAACAATGAAGAGCAAAATTAGACAAGTATAAAGAAGCCAGCAGAGTTACAGCTTGATGTAGTAGGAATGATTGACGGTGATGTGGAGTTTTTACACATGCTCAAACAAATGGCAAAATTTCACCAGGAGAACGTCCTGAACCTTAACCCATTTAGGCCTAAAACACCTGGAAAAAATCTGGGCGATTTTCAAATAACCCCCTAAAACCTGAAGTTTTTCTGGAAATTCAACAGAAGTGTCAACGCCTCCTACTAAATAATGGATTTTTCAGCCTCTGTAGCAGATAGAAATTGAATTCAAAAAGTATTTGAGAGCTTATAGCTGTTATATCTGAGCTCCCTCCGCTATAGTCGTCTACTGCCATGATTCCAGTTCTGGAAAAGTCCCATGTTGCATTGTGACACTCCCCAAGGCCAAGAGACCGAAAATAGGTGGAAAAAAACTACAAATACTACAAAACGACGTATCCGCTTTCCCGGCTTTAATGGTAGAATAACGCAACAGCGCCCCCGGTTTTAATGGTAGAAATGCGGAAATGATTTCCCAGCTTAAATGGGCTAAATGTCCCAGGTGAAAACAAAAGTAAAAAAGTAAATTCAAAGAAACTGCAGCTTTTTTTTTCTTTACAATCATGAACCTTATGTGTATGTATATATGTGCTATTATTTGTTTAGGTTGGAGATCTTTTTGCCATTTTCACAACTTGCGATCTATTTCGAAGCTTCTATCTACTATCTTTGACGATACCTACCTCCTGGAGTCGTGCCATGTTTGTAATACACTACCTGCCAATACGGTATTTCTGTACGGTCTGACTTCTTCAGTGTCCTCTAGTGAAATCATCCTGAAACATGCATTTTACACAGGAAAGTATGCAGCATGGTTAAAGAGCAAGTATATCTGCGGCCTTAAAGGAAAAGTTGGGTGAGACTGAGCCCGGGCAGCAGAGAGCTGGTCGTAAGGTTTAACAGTCAGTTCATTATTTAACATAATAGATTAAAGCCCTGGACGTCACTCATAGTCTCATCATTGAGAGATTAAATGATTTATTTTGGCTGCCAAGGTTAAAGAAATTAAGCGTGATTTAAGGGGCTTGTAAATGTGTACGTTTCTGTCTGTGTGCACACCAAGAGATGATTAAAGTGTAAGTCACGGTATCTCTAAGTCATGTATACTGCATGTTTGTCATTGGTTTATGGCTTCAGCTCTGAATAAACCAACATCACACACGTTTGATTTCAAGGAGAGAAAAAGCCGCTGAGATCTTAATGGGCTTTATCTTTCCGCCAAGTTTATAAAAGCGTCCTTGTAATGTAGTCACATGTCAGCTATATGTGCTTTTAGATTTAAGACTCAACAGTTAAAAGCAGCTCAGAGCGCCGAGAAAGAAGCTGCAATTAAACGCCGTGGGCTGACGTGGACAGAAACCCGACATGAAAAGGAGGCATGAAAAGCAGTAAGAGGAGCTTAATTCATCAGAACTGGATTTCCTTCAGCCTCTGCACATTCAGCCTGTCAACCTGCCGTCACTGGAAGTCAGCCCTGATTGGAGGGCTCTTTTCAAAATCAGGAGGCTGTGATTATTCACTATCATTTAGAGGCAAAGACAAAAGCCCTCAGGCAGTTTTATTTCAAGATTGCGACAAGGTAAATTGTAGTTCAGAGCTCGTCGGGAAAACGTCTCAGCGGGTTTGAACAGTTTTGACACGTCGCAGGAAGAAGAGAAGGTGGAGAGGAAAAAGGGTGGCAGCAGTCTTTAAACACTGACAGGTGAAATAACTGGAATAACTAGTGTGTGTGTGTGTGTGTGTGTGTGTGTGTGTGTGTGTGTGTGTGTCAGACAGCAGAAGATTCTCCTGATGGACGCTCTGATCAGCTCATCTGCCTCGACGAATAACTGGTTTACAATACTAACAGTTATTTTAATGATGGTGTTTACAGTATTATTGCATTCGTGGCCGCAACATTTGAAAGACTGGCTGCAGAATAAATGCACCAAAGTTGAAAAATTTGGTGATTTTGCAGGTCAAAAGTAGCAGGAGTGATCCCTCGGTAGCGACATTTACAACCAGAGAGCAGACAGCTCACCAGCTGCAGAACCACCAGCGAGAGACTCAGTGTGTGTGTGTGTGTGTGTGTGTCTGTGTGTGTGTGTGTATTTTTGGGACTCTAATTGGCAGAACCTGCTGTCAATCACGAAGCAAGAAGGGTGGTCACACCTGACTTCACAGGTTTGATTGGCAGGCCCAGGGGACCAATCACAGAGCCAGACGGGCTTCAGACCACCTGGAGAACAACCGTCTCTCTCTCTCTGTCTCTCCCTTAGTCTGTTAGACTGCAGGTGAACTTGAGCTTTTCAAACATCCCTCCATCCTTCCTGTCTGATGTTTTCTCCCCTCCAGACCTCGCTGCATATGGATGAGTGGAGGAGTTGAAGTAAAGTTAAAAAAATGATGGTAAAATGTCTGCTGGATGGAGAGATGCTCTAAATAAGATCTGCTACGTTTCTTAAAAGGCTTTTACAGTAATGCAGCTGTAATGGCTTCTGTGTGTGTGTGCGTGCGTGTGTGTGTGTGTGTGTGTGTGTAAGGTTAAATAGATTGTTAAAGCCCCAACAAGAACAAAGTACCAAGTTTTATGCATTCTCTCTTAAAGGTGCAGTGTGTGATTCTGGTGCTTTTGGTTTTTTGACTCCAGAGTCTCATACTGAACCTTTTGGCCAAAATTATATCCTGTGCATATGCGGTTATAGTGCAGGTCTACTTGATGTGAAATTCATTACAGGAAGGTGTCGGCTCTGTGCAGACATCCAAGTTTAGACTACGTATGTTTGCAGAGAAGCTGTGTGATGAGATCTGTCACTACCCACATCTCTCCATTTAAGATAACGACATCTGCAACAATTCATAAATGGAGTGTGCATGTGTGGAAAGCGTCCTTGAGACAAGGTACTTGTAGTGTCACTTAACATGTGTAACAGTAAATGGCTAATGGATGTAGGAAGGAATGTATGGGTATAAGTGGAGCAATGAATGTATATTTATTCAGGATTGTATGCATAGGTAGTGGCGAATAGATAAATGAATGTATTCTTATGGTTGAATGTATGTATATGTATAAATGGAACAATTCATGTGTATTTCTTTGATTGATTGAATACATGGGTAGTGGTTAATTGATTTAAATGTATATATGTGTATATGAGAGAGAAAGAGTCCGGAGTTTGTGTGCTACAGCTAATGGTGCGTTCAAGGTCTACACAAATGTCCGAATTTTCGTCGTTGTTCCTTGTCACAATTTTTGACTTTCAAGTTCTGACTTTCAGTGTCAATTGAACACACCATAAGACTTTACATTAGGAACGTGTTAGACTGGCATTCAAAATAAAAGCAAACACATGTAACTTTCAAAATAAGAGCACATGGATGTGTGAGCAGAGTCCACCACAGAATTTACAAGAAAACTGTGTTAACGCCTTAAATAAAACAGAATCCTTATTTTCCTTTACAATAATTCATTAAAAAATGCAATGTTTAAGATGGAATAGTGGCATTGGAATGTGCAAGAGGCACCAAATTTAGACATTAAAGGCAAACATATCTTACAAAAAAAATCCTGTGGGAAACACTGGTTCTAAATGCTTGACAGACTGGACAGACAAGAAATTGCCCAGCAGTATGTTTAGGGTAATGAAAGGAGGAGAGATGTTTTTGGGTCCATCATTGAGTCAGCTTCAAGTCAGTATATTTCTTTGGGAATTTCATGTCCAAACTTTTTTTTATTTATGTTAGTATGTTGGTTGTTGTTTACGCTACAGTTCATATAAAAATGTTTAAATAAAACATTTTTGGTTAAGGCATGAAGTGGAAAAATAACTGAAATCATTTGCTGACAGCTTTGTCCCCCCCAGTTCAAAAATCCCATCTGCACCCCTGTATATATATATATGTATATGATTGAACAGAAGAATGTATGTAGGATGGAAATTTGCAAAGCTCATTGTTTAGTAGCCTAAATGTTTAATGTACATTTGTACTTTTACTGTCTTTTTTTATTTTGTGTTGGTTGGATGTTGCTGTTGCATGGTTTCATGTGATTGATGCAGCATTTTCCCTATTATCCAGGATAAAATTCTGCTTGGGTAGACCACTAAAGTAACTTTGACTTTGACTTAACAACAGATAGATCAGTTGATTCAGAGCTAAGTTACATGTGATAAAAAGATAAAGCTTTAGAGGAAATAAATGATGGAGTGGCCATCAGTAGAAAGACGGATAGATAGATAGATAGATAGATAGATAGATAGATAGATAGATAGATACATAGATACATAGATACATAGATAGATAGATATTGAGTGATATTGATATTGAGTTTGAGTGATCACAGCAGGAAACTGATGACAGTAAAGCCACACTAATAACCATTTTCATCATTATTGGTTTGCAATTAATTGATTCTCTGTCTGTAAAATGACCTCATGTGGTAATACAAATCCTGCTGTATATGAACTGCTTCATTACACACACACACACACACACACACACACTGACACTCAGAGAGGAGCTGCAGGCTAGAGTGGGAGGAACAGACTTGTTTTCTTCTGTAAAGCAGATTAGCGACAGGAAAATGGAAATTGGATTAACAAGGGAAAACTTCCAGTGAACACACACACACGCAGACACACACACACACACACACACACACACACACACACACATGCTTTTGTTTCCGTCAGCACACTGTGAGCAGGACTGTCGGCGTCCTGAGTCACTGCAGAAGTTCAACTCTCACCTGATCTGGATTATTAGATGAAATATCTCAGTGTCATTCACTGCAAAATGCACGTTTATAACTTTGTTTTTATCAGGTATTTCAAGTAAATCTCACGGTTTAATCCACTGGTCTGCTTCTGATCTGTATCATTGTTTTGCTGTAATCCATTTTCAGCCAGAGGAATGGAAACAAAAAAACTTTATCTCAGCCAGAAAATAATAAAAAATCGTGCCTATATGAACACTGAAAGAGGTTTGCTTCCTACATTATTAATATGATAAATTAATCAGCAAAAAATGTAATGTTTAATAAGGTAATTTTACTTCTCTATTAAATTGAATTCTGTCCATCTCACCTATTTTCAGGCTCATTTTCTGAAACATTATATTTTCAGCTGTGTGCTGCTGCGTGTAAGAAAATTATCATTACAGGGAGCACCGCAGGAAAAAAAAGAAGTGCCAAAGAGTGATGAAGCCGCAGCAGTTGATTAAAAAT
The DNA here is from genome assembly GCF_030273125.1 of Centropristis striata. Classification (NCBI taxonomy): domain Eukaryota; kingdom Metazoa; phylum Chordata; class Actinopteri; order Perciformes; family Serranidae; genus Centropristis; species Centropristis striata. The sequence continues at coordinate 7,806,572 of NC_081528.1, read as the reverse complement.
TAATAGCAAACAATAGTCAGTAATAAACAAGAAATTGCTCATCATTAAAAACAGCGAGGTATTTTTTATTATTTACTATCAGGGCGTCAGCAGTCGACCATCTTCAGACTCACGGCGACGTTCTGCCTCCACCTTCTGACAGATTAATTAATATGCATTAATGCTCTGTGAAAACCTCGCAGTTTAATTTGGCGTGGAGTAATTGGAACGGGCGATAGGGTTTGGTCTCAGCAGATCCATTAAACAGCAGTCATTTCTACAGGTAGCTGCATATGAATTATAGATAGTTATCCCACCGCTGCTACATCTGTGGACTCACACTGTTATTTTCTGTCCACCGGAGCAAAACACAGACAGGAGGTTAAAGGTTGCTTGTTTCATTTTCACAGCGTTTCATTAAAACAGAGTTTGAATTGATTCTGAGAGTTTAAAAGATACAATGGGAGTAAAACAGATCAATAACAGATCAACGATCCATATTTCTGAAGTGTTGAAGCCTGTTGTATTTATGAAACAGGTTTCCTTGGATAGCAAGAGGATCTGAAAATAGAAATGATTTTAATTACTAAGCATTAATTATTTTGATTCAGTGGTGGCTTATAAAAAGTCTAAACACTATTGTCTATTGCAATAGTCAGTAAGGCTCCTTTACAGAACAGAGGGTGCTTTGAATTAAATAATAAAACGGTGACATGTTCACAATGATAAACAATCATTAGTTTAGTGTGTTAGCATGCTAATTTGCAAGAAAAGTCAACAACATCTCAGCTGCATCAGTTGGGAATGTCATTAGTGTTGTGTATTTGACAGGTATTTAGTATTTGTTGGTGGTTCTTGTTGGAGCCATTTGCAGACTGGATACAAACTGGTTGCTGTTGCTGTTTGCAGGGTTAGCAGCTTGGTGCTAACTTGCTTTGTTGGCTCAAGCTGTTGTCATGGTCTCTTTGGATAGCCTGTTACTGTAGTGTAGCCAACAAATAATCTTAAGGCAGGCTTTCTCTAGTTCATTTTGTATTTAGTCTGGTTTCTTTCACAGTGCAGACATGTAAGCGGACCAATTTATAAAAATAAAAATTAAAAAAATGCAGAGAGGCGTGTACGAAGGTGGAGGGCTGGAAATCTACTCACACCATTATTTCTTTTTGGTTGAAAAGTTGGCAGTGAAAAATGTAAACAGGGAAATAAACAAAGCAACATGAAACTGAGCGCAAACCGAGGACATTTGATTCTACCCGGCGTAATGTGTTCTGATGTTCACCAAACTAATGTGGAGAGAAACGCTCAGAACGAGCTCCTGTTGAGGCTCTGGGTCATTGTTCATCACGCTCAATGATCAACAGCAATGTGTTGATAATTCTGCCATGACAAATTTGCTTTAGCTCAGTGGTAGCCTACATTTTACAAAATGCCAGCGCAGGTCGCCCACAATCCACTGCGTTTTATTTCATTTCCTTTAATTGTGTCGGATTCTGGTCGGATGACATAGCTTTGGCTTCTTCCCACTCCTTTTGAACACAAATTAGTGTTGAGTTGTGTTGTTGTTTCATTTTGTGTTGCTGTCTTGTATTTATTGTTGTTCGTTTGTTTTTAATTGTTCATATTTTATTTTGTGTTCAAATAAATTCTCAATCAATCAAAAAAATACCTGTGAAGGTATTAGTCATCACTATTTTGGATCCTATGATGCTGATATAGACACTCAACTTGACTTAGTATCAGTTGTAACAACAGTTACTATATACTAAACTATATTACTATACTGGAATTATTTAGGCTGTTTTGCAAACAGTGTTGTGTTGTGTGATCTTTAACATCCCTTGGTGAAGGGTTTGTGCCCTCCACAGCAGAAGAGAAACAAATTAAGCTATTTGAGATCGATTTAGTAATTTGAAGGAATGCACTTTATAAGCTGAAGCAATGAAGTAAGTATATTGAGCTTGCAAATGAGTCATTTGAGGGGATGATCTATAATTTCAGAGTGGAATTATTACTTAATTCATCAAAAATAGTCCCTGAGATGGTTACTGATCTTGGTTGATTTAATTCTTAAAAAGGGGGGTAACATGGGCATAGGATTATTTATTACACTTTAAACACTCAGATTTGCATTATGTGATTTTTTTAAGCTGCAACATCTGGAGTGTCAGTGGTCATTGCATGCAAATAAACTACAATCTGCTGCTCATTTCTGTGTTTAATGCGTTTAAACGGACATTATGAGGCTGGTTTAACTGTTAGGAAGCTCAGTAATGAAAGCAGATTTTATAGATTAAAAAATTAAGACATAAAGTGGAATTTTATGGGTTAGTAGGGGGGAGGGGAGCAAAACAAACACTGGATCATTTGTCAATTTTTGTCACCATTCTGTTTCTCTCTACAGCTGAATTTCTCTCTTCATTTGCAGTGAAGATTGTGTTAATACTGAGCTGTCAGTCACTTCACTGACTGACAGGCTGAGAAATCAACGTGTATTCATCATTTTCTGCACTTTGAAAGTGGTTTGAAAGTGAAATATTCTAGGAAGAAAAAAATAAAAACACTTAAATAGGTTGTGTATAACAAAAAAAAACAAAAAACGCCAATACAGAGAAGAAATCAAGTGATAATAACAACACTGGGGACTGTGTAAAGGGTTGAACTTGGTTTCCTTGTATTTCAAAGGAGTGAACAAGAGAAATAATCACTGACAAATCTGATAAAAACACATTTTTATAAACACATTCACAATTATGTCAGATACACAGTATCACAGTGTGCTTATGTTTGATTTTAATTACATTATTTTTTCTATTTTTACTCTCTGTCCCCCACGGGTTTGTGTGGTTTTACTGGTTTGTGTTTTATGTTCCAGTTCTTTCTTCTTCCATCAACTGTTGTTATGCTTCCAGCATCAAATCAAATATACATGAAACCAAATCAAGTTAAAACACTAACCAGCAGGATGCAAAAAAAAAAACTGCTGAAAAAATTAAAAGAAGCTCTTTGATTTTCAGGAGACTAATCAACACAAATAATTTAGAAAACACTCATGTCAAACAAAATCCAACAATTAATCCCAAAATGCTTAAAATGCTCAATAATTACACACTATTTTACCTTAAAGATTAATTACACGTACAAGTTTTACTTTGTATGCCTTTCTATGAGTTTCATAAAAAACAAAAACAAAGTTTTGATCTTTAAAATGTCATTTGTGATTATAAGGAGAAGTTTATAACACAGAAACTTCAGTGAGAAACAACTGATATTTTTAATTGTACGGTATGATAAGTGTAAGCATCAAGTTACATCCGACATTGTTGCTACCCCTCACTTACATAAAATATGAATGATCAAACACTTCAAATATATTCACTATACTATATATGTGACGGTCCCTGTCTAGTGGTGATGTGCTGATGTGGTTGACCAGTTGTTGTTTCTCCTATGTGTCCTTGAAGGTACCATCAGCAGAGTGCAGATTTGGAGCACCTGGTTCAGTCTCCAAAAAGGATAAAAAACCCGTTTCAACGCTGCTCTCTCTCTCTCTCTCTCTCTCTCTCTCTCTCTCTCTGTCTCTCTCTCTCTCTCTCTCTCTCTCTGTCTCTCTCTCTCTCTCTCTCTCTCTCTCTCTCTCTCTCTGGGCTGCATCCCCGCCAGCAGCAGCAGCACATTCTCTTTGTTTGCTTTCTGCTTTGTTTTCACTTTACAACATTTACACTTCATATTGCTCACACATCCACATTTACATTACTGATGTTACTGACTTACACACTTCACATTTGTACTTATCACCTCGGTTGTTTAAGTTTATTTAATGAATTCATGAATTTCTAGACATCCTTTGTGTCCTGTTCCATATTTGTCATAGCCTAGGAGGTTATGACATATACTTCAATCAGCCAATATATTCTTTCTAATATTTAGTGGCAGCCAGATTACAGGAGGTGAAGGATAGATAGCGCTTCTTAAAATTATAGCGATGGTGAAGGTTTTTTTACATTACATTATGTTTTATGTTTGTAGAAAGAAGGTCCCAGTGACAACGGCTGCAGTTTGTGTGGTTTTCATTTACTTTGGGGAACACTTTGAGTTTACATCTTGTTTACGCAGGTAGCTGCTTCTGGACTGCTTTAGTTTTACTGGACAGACATTTGTACGTCGCTTTGGATAAAAGCGTCTGCTAAATGATATTGTAGACCTAACGCCATCTTTTTTTTTAAGCCTACCAACTTCTGGGACAAAAGAGGTAAAAAAATCCCAAAATAACCTTTAAAAAACCCAAATCCAGTCGGAACCCAAACCAAAACACAAGGTAGTTTTAGACCTTTTTAGTTGCAGTTGGCTGAAAAAAAGAACCATACAATATTATCACAATATTTATCTTAAAATTAAATCACAATAGGGGGGCGGAGAAGTAATTTGTGTTCCTACTTCCCATACGTGTTTCTCTGCTGCTTGGATGAGCACAACCATGACACTGTGCGAATAATAATAAAAAAATAAAAACAAATCTGCCCCTCAACTTCCTCAGAACATGCTGCTGTCAGCTTTTGTTAAAAGTTTAGATAAAAGATTGTTGTATTTTTCTTTAATAATAAAGTCCTGATTCAGCAAGAAAAGGGGGTGACTGTCCCATCAGAGCAGCCTGCTGATCAGAAAAAAAGAAAAGAAAAGGAAGAGAGTACAGAAGATTTTTTTTATTTTTGCATGCATTTTTGTCTTTGAACACACTTCATGCCACTCGGTGAGCACGATGATGGCTTGTCTGATAGCTCCGCCGCCGCCAGCCAACTTAATAAGAGGCTTCAGTGTGGTTCGACACTGCCGGAGCTTCTGGACCGATAAGAACCAGAGATCTGAAGAGACGGAGAGAGGCAGAGGGTGAGAGAGATAGACAGTGAGAGAGGGAGGGGGAGTGGGAGGGGGGCGGGTAAGACAAGAGTTTTAATGCTTATGCCAGCAGGTTGAAAAATGATTATCTTGCTGTCTGGTTGTGACGGTGTGTATGGAGGCCTGACAGCAGCCAGCGGCTTAGCTCATTAATACGAAGGAGAAACTGAGTGTGTGTGTGTGTGTGTGTGTGTGTGTGTGTGTGTGTGTGTGTGTAACAGTGTTAAGACTGTAATGTTCTCAACTAAATCCTGACATGCCCTTTACCACCTGACTGCAGGCAGAGCAGCAAACTCAGAACTTTTGTCATATTTTAATATTTCATCACATTTTGCTGTTCTGCATCAGATTGTAGTTTATAGTTGTGTTTTTTTCTACACAGCAGTTTAGTCACAAACTGCACCATTGTATATTATATACCGCGCACAGCCCTGCACAAACCTCACATCCCTTAAAATAACCTTATTTTTAGTTGAAGATCACTTTAATTAATGTCAAACCATTTTAAAATTAGTACATGAGGTTATTAATGTGCAAGGAAAAAGCATTAATTTTGCAGATCTTTTTCCGACCACCTTAAAGCTGCACTGCCATAATTCTAACATGGTGGACGAAGCTTTTATTCACCTCAGCTTCAGAGTGGAGCTCTGTACACCAGGAGAGTTTATGCTAATAATCCGCCAGCAAACAGCATATAACCTTAGAGACGAGCAGGTGAAGGAAGTGAAACATTAAGAAAAACATTGGACTTATATTCATCAAATGGACACAATTTCACCAGGTTGTTGCTCTTTATCTCTGCTCTGTTTTGGACATAGCCAAATCATGGTAACATGTTCGCCAAAATAACTCTTGCTTGTCATTAATCTGTTTCAATCGCATTGTTTGGTCAAAAATCTGAGCTTTCTGTTGAATTTTTCCATGTGTTCTTTGATCTGTTAATGTTTTACTATGATGCTGCTGTTAATGCAAGCTCAATTATTTGTCTTTAACCTGTTGTCACAATAAATTCATCACAATCTACCACAAAATTTACATAACACCACTCCTTTCATGCATCATGCATCCCTTTAATGTTAAGTTTATTTAAAAAAGAAAAGAAAAATCATTGTTCTCACTGAAAAATTACTATAAATAAACCTGTACTGAAAATTCCACTGCAAGCCTTATGTTGCCAAATATAATACTTCCTTTCAGTTCCCATCTTAAGACAAATATTTATAAAACTACATGTACAGTAGTGTTCAAAATAATAGCAGTCCAATGTGACTAACCAGATTAATCCAGGTTTTAAGTATATTTTTTATTGCTACATGGCAAACAATTTACCAGTAGGTGCAGTAGATTCTCAGAAAACCAACAAGGCCCAGCATTCGTGATATGCATGCTCTTAAGGCTGTGTAATTGGGCAATTAGTTGAAAGGGGTGTGTCTTTTGACTTTTTGACTTTTGTTTACACCGCCATGTTGGCAGGAAAAGCTTGAGCAAGAATGAATGGTAGCAGTGTTGATTGTAGCTGTCAAGAGTTCACTGCAAACTTTAATTCCAAGGACATCTTCATAGGACATCAAGGGTCCAGATCTGTAGTATCAACATCAACAATAACCTCACAAACTTTCATTTGTCCTCCTCTGAAGAGTCTTGCAAAGCCTCCAGATTTCTTTTGTAATAATAAAATGATGTCCCTTTTTCTTGTCATCAACCGTTCTGGCATCATGAGATGTGCTGCGAGCAGTCATGGCCCAGCAATACTCTCACTCTCACTGCTTTCATTTCAACTGGAAATTATGGGTTTTGGTGACATCAACTACTGGAGCGCTAATAACTTAAATAAAAAAAAGTATTAAAGTGTAAAAACTTATTAAACCTCTCCTGGAGCGTATCTGCCTCCTCTGCAGTCCATCTGTATGCTCAGTATGTTCCAGATTCTCCTCATATTTACATAAAAATATGGCTAAATGCTCAACATCTGGTTTAAAATACCTGATTTAGCAGTTAATTGGCCAGTCTGCATCAACATAAGCAAATAATAGGACACTTTACTGAACCATTATCACTGCTGTTCACTGATTATTTGATTAAACTGTGTTTTGTGTAGTTCAGTTTGGAGCACCTTTTATCTTTGTTTGTGCATAGTGCTCCACAAATGTTGTAATGTTTAATGTTTCCAGCCCCGCCTTAGGTATCACATTTAATATATAAGTGAATAAAGTGTGAGTGATGTGATGAAATGGGAATTCCAATAAACTGCAGAAAATCCACTTTTCCCTACAGTCAGTTCATCAGTTTAATTACTTTCACTAAGAATTCATCAAGAAATTTGACTTGGTTTTAATTAAAATTTTACCTCCTAAATGTTCCCCTTTCTAATCTTCCTCAGCTGATCTAAAATGTATTATTTCTCCTCTCAGAGCGACTGTTTTTTCTGTGTCCAGAGGAGATTCGAAGGTTTCAGCTTTCTGCTGTTTGCCGGGCAGACAGCAGTCAGGGCTTGAAGTGAACAGCTAATCCTCCAACTATAAAGGTCTGTGTAACCTTTCTAACACAATTTCACAAAAGACTGCTCTGTTTGTTCTGCTTGCAGAAATAAAGCTAATTACAAAGACCCGCCCAAACGTCTTGACCTTTCCCTCTGGGTAATTACAGCTTCTCATTTCTTTTCTTTCTTTATTTTTTTTCTTCCTTTTCTTTCTCCCCGATGTGTTTGTCTTCAGCACAGCCTCATCCGGCTTCACTCTCCTCCTCCAGCAGCTGGACGCTTCAAAAAGGGAGAGATCTAAAGTTTAATTTCAGCTTCATCTGAATGCAAACACACCCTGTCCTTAGTGAAGATTTACTCTCTGAAGGTCACACATTGTTTAATTATTAAAAGTTAAATTGGCCCCCTGTGACCCCTTTAAATACAGTAGCTCTGTGTTTAGTATGCAGTTAGTTCAGCGGATAAACTAGAAAACTGCTGCTGCACAATTTACCACCCAACAGAAATACAGTCTCGATTTCCTATTGTTCTTTATACTTTACAATCTGCCACTTTTATGACCCAAGAACATGAAATAAAATGTCAAAATAATGATGACACATTATCTGTGTAGCACATTTTGTAGAAAAATATGCATAACAATGTGCATTGATAAATCCAAGCAACAGAAATATTTACAGGATTTTAAAAAAAATGACATCCTGTTGAAAAATGTTGCCCCGAATTGATGAACCCCACCTAATTTTACTAACTTTAAGTTTCTGACGGGTCAGTAATCGCTTGGACTTGCAGTTTAAGGTCACAACACCAGATAAATCACCTGAACAATCAAATATGTGGCTCACAGGCGACTGAATGAGCTTCTGGAGCGTTAAATAGTCTCTCAACTTTCATAGTTTGATGTCCCAACATTAAAGCTACATTATAAACTGGAGTTATCTTAGGACTGAAATACCATTGTAGAGATATTTTACATGTTGAGACTGCTGTGATATGACCATAATGTCTGCACCCTCCAGACATTTGCAACATTTTACTTGTTTTCATGTTCTTAATAGAACTGTCCATTTAGGACACATGGTCTTGATTCAATAAACTTTATTAGAATGATCATAGGACAAAAACAACCAGAGGTTTAATGCTTATGTTCAGTGTGAGCTCCTAAACTGTAAAAAACAAAACAGAAAACAAAGCAAAACATCAAAAAATCTCTGTGCTCTCACCCATTGATAGTATGCAGTGTTTTTGTGGTTTGATGAATGAGGAGAACAAGCGGAGAGATGGTCGTTAAATGCACATTTAATCCACAAAACGTCGGATTCAATTCCGGCATGTGTCAGAATGAATGAAAAGTACAGAGACTGAAACTTCTTATATACTTGTTGTGGCAGTTATTCTGGAACATTGCAGGTTAACATTGTGCTTACATGGTCAAGTTGTCAACACGGATGTAATATATTACTTCAGTGTGGTCAGTTTATATGCTCAGCCTGTCAACTGAAACATCTTACCCCTAAATTCCACTGAATGCGTAACGGCTGCTGATCTGTCGGTGGAGCCGTTACACAATCATTATAATCACTGTGTGAGATTCCACCATCAATTCAGCACAGAGCTGATCGTTCGGGGCAGGAAGTCGTGCACAGACACAAAATTGAACATCAGGTATATTTTCAAAATAAAATACCTCGGGTTCACAGCAGATCGTATTTCACATCTTGAAGACGTCATGACGGGCGGGGACAGACCTGAAGTCAACAGGTTAGAGGTTTTCACTCGTCTTTTCACCCCACTGACACCATGGATGAGGAGATGTTGATTCTGGAGGTCCAAAATCACACAATTATCTATGAGCCGTCACATCCTTTATATAAAGACAACCATAAAAAGGAAGTGACTTGGAAAACCATTGCAGGAGTAATGGGAGTTGATGGCAAGTTACTAATATGGTCCAATAAACGTTGTTCGAAAGCAAACGATCTGTTCTTGTACATTAAATGAGACATTCTCTAGTTATACATGTAGAAAAACCGGTTATATCACTTGATTACGCGTGAATTTGCGAGATCTCGTGGGTCCTCGGTACTCCGTTGTCCTCAACAGACGGTCGCAGACGGATCCGGTGTGTGTTGATGGACTGCGGAGAAACACAGTCGTTGTGGACGGACCAGTTTCGGAGTCGTACCGCATCCAGTGGAATCCCGGGGGTTACTCAAGTGGACAGTGGCGAAACACACTGTGCAGAATTACTAAGACTGTATCCTAATACCCATCATGGTGGTCCTGTCAGTTGCTTGACTCCTCCTGACGCCCTGCTCATCAAAAGTGTGCAAAGAGATGAGGCTTGGGTCGAGCTGTGACTGCACCTTTCTGTCACCCAAAGCTGACATGGCCCCTAATGTTGCATAACTCTAAGCCTCAATATAATTAAACAGATGAGTTATAAAAGAAAAATCAACCCCCTACTGTTTTCCTGAATGGGGAAATTAGCTCTTTCGATCAAAATCTTTCTGCCAGGCTGTTTCTGCTGAAAAGTCGGGCATTTTTACATGGAGGTATATGGAGATTGTCTCACTTTCTGAACCAGCCTAGAGTGACCAGTCAAGGGACTGCAGTTTTCACACCGGCTTCATTTTCCAGCCCTGGAGAACAAGTACCTTGATCTTTAAAGAGTGAGCATTAAATTCACAGGTTCTGGTCATGCAGAAAGGACAATTAAAGCTTGTAGTGTGAGTTAATCCAACATTAATTATTAAAAATGCAAAGAATCCAGTGCCCAGCTTTACACCGTGAGGGATTATTAACTGGAATGTCAGTTAAAGAGGAAATTAGTTATGTCCGTCATAACTCCCTAGTTTTCAAGGAAGGGTGCTTTAGTAACTGTATTTTTTGTATTTAATTTGACTTGAGAGTACAATGTAGTGTACTCGTGATGCAAAATGAGGATTTACGTGTCCAAAACTGACTTTTATTAAAGAAAATCAGCTTTCTCATACTGTCAGTCAAACAAAATTCCCCCATATGAATCTCAAACATTTCCTATAAGCAGTAATATGCTGCAGAGTGAGTCCAGTAATGTTTAATACATGTTTTTAAACTCTGTTCAAACACAACATCACTGGTTTTGTTGTCTGCTGGTGGTTTCAGCAAACGCTCCACAGATAAGTCCATCTTCAGAAGTTTCCCTCCACATGTCACCGATTCAAAGCCCTCTGCTTCTCTGTGATTTTAATTACTTTCTTGTACTTTTATTGTACGTCCCTGTGGGCGCGTATTGTTGCACTGGTGATTAATATTTCTGTTCTTTTGTCTTTTATCAGCAGTTTAAAGTTTTAATTTGCACTTTGTTGTGCTTTTAGTTTAAATCAAAGCATGTTTGTTTGTTTGTTGTTGTGAAGAAATGGAAACCAAAAGCAGACTCAGGAGTAATACAGACACACTTAACAGCTAATGAGAGCTAGCTTGCTGCTTTTGTTTCTGGGCTGATTGGGGAACAAGGAGCAGCTGGTGGACAGGTGATTAGACCAGGTGACGTCTGAGGGTTGAAACTCCACAGTGGGAGCTGGTGGGAAGATGAAGAAAATCAGGAAAATTGAAAATTTGTCTCATGCATGAACCTACCATGAACATGTGCAGATAAGTTCTCGGATGTTGTTTTTTGCATCGACTGTGCAGATATTTCCTTTGTTTTTATATAATTAATCACAAAGTACATGACCAGTCAGTGACCACAGTATACAGACCCTACATCCTACATCTGGTAGAAACCAAACACCAACTGTCCTTTTTATTGTTAACATGTGAACATAACACCAACAGATGTTCTACAGCTGCTAACGCTAACCAACCCAAATCTTCCCTCCTGTCGCTGCAAATGACAAACTGCAGAGATGTTCTGAAGCTGCTTGCGTTAAGAAAATAAAAGATCCTTAAAGTGAGGACCAATTGAGTCAAAAGGTGGGTTTGATATCTGCTCCAAAGCATTCTTCACTGCCTCCAGGTTGTTTCTTCGCTCAGATCTGAAGTGAAAGGAGAATGTGTGAGGTAAAATATGCCCATTTGGGGTCAACAGGTCCAAGAGGGATGCCTCAAACAGGCCACAAACCAACGGGCGACATCTCGGTGACTTCAGGCCCTTATACTGTCATTTCAAACCGCGATTTTACACTTCTGTAATGTCTCGTCTGCATTATGAAAGCACCAGAGTCGGGATGGGGGGAACAAGTGATCCCAGAGGTGTTAAATTGGTGCGCCTGTTGGAAGCGGGATCACTATGAATCGCCCATGCCGGCAAGGCGTAAAATATGTTATGTATCAACTGAAACATGCCTCCCACTGAGTCTGACAGTAATCAAATCATGTTTTCCATGTCTGTAGCATCTCTACAACCAAAAAACAGCTTGGCGGCTGTTCCTCCTCCATTACTGTTTAAATGCAGCTGTCGTACTATACACAGAGTGTCTGCTGATCATTGATCATCATCATAAACAAAAGGTCACTAATTGAACACATACTGCGGCAGCACATACACTGGGCGGCTGTGGCTCAGTTGGTAGAGCGTTCGTCCAGTGATCGGATGGTTGGTGGTTCAATCCCTGACCATGACAGCCTACATGTCGAAGTATCCTTGATGCTGTGTTCATCAGTGTGTGAATGAATTCCCAATGGTGGCAGGTGGCATCGTTTAGGGTAACCTCTGCCACCAGTATGAATGGGTGAATGAGCGCAGCGTGTAGTGTAGGTACAGGTCCATTTACCATTTACTGCTACAGAGCTAACTGTATAACCTGTTAGCATTGTGCTACTGTGCTGCACTGCTGCTCTGTCGCACGTCCTCCCACCTCGTTCCGCGACGCTGGATTGCACTATGAATTGACACGAATAGAACATCTTCGCAGGATCACCATGAACGCTCTAAGGCGAGCAGGCAGCACGCATCTTAACGGCAATATAGGACATTTGCAGGAACGCACTATGAAACGGCCTTACACCCATTATTTGTATACAGTCTGTGGTTTATTCTGCAGTATAAAACATTCATTCAGTAGCTGCAAATGTAGCAAGAAAACAAACTACATCCAGGAGTGTTGTGTTACATTCTGTGTTTGTGTAACGTCCACTTTAACACACACACACACACACACACTCAGACAGACACACACACACCGGCAGACAAACAGTCTAATTGCTGTTGGCCAACCCTCACAGTAGACATGATTTCCTTCATCTGCATCTCTGCTGAGGGTTTAATATCTGGCTGGCGTCCAGCGCTCAGACTGTGTGTGGCAAAAACCAAAATATCTGCTGGAACAGGCGGCGCACAGAGGACGCCTGAGCCCCGCAGCATGCTGGGAGAACTGGAGGTCAAAGGTCAAGTGAAGAGTGTCAAATATTTGGAGTCTCACTCTTCCTTTTGTCTGAGCCCCTCTTCGTCTGTTTCCCTCCTCTCTCTTTCTCCTGTCCTTCACCACTTCATTTATTCATCTCCTCATTTAAATTCCTACTGTTCTCTTTCTACATTCTTCCTTTTCTCACCTTGTCTACATTTGTTTTTCCCCTTTTTTGCTCCATCCTCCCTTCCTTCTCACCTACTTTTTATTAAGTTTCCTTTATCTTCTCTCCTTTCTCGTTTCCTTCTCTTCCTCCTTTGCGTACCATTTTCCTTTTTTCACATTTTCTTTTCTTTCTGCAGCTCCTAACCTCATACCTTCTTCTTCTAGTTTTTTCCTCTCCTCCTCCTAATCTTTCTTCCTTTCCCCTCTATCTTGTTTCCTTTCCCTTTTTCTTTCATTTCATCTCCTCTCACACTGCATATTTCACTTTTCCTCCTTCCTCCCCTTCTCTACCACTTCCTTTCCTTATCTTTCTTTGTTTTCTTTGTCTCCTCTTGTCTACATTATTTTCCCTTTTTTTGCTCCGTTCCCCTTCCTCATCTCCTACTTTTCTCTAAGTTTCCTTTCCTTCTCTTCCTCCTTTGTGTCATCTTTACCTTTTCTTTCTACAGCTTTTACCCTCTTACCCCTCTTCTTCTGTTTGTCTACTTTCTTCTCTTACTCCCAATCTTCCTCTCATTTCTCCACCGTTTTTTCATCCCCTTTTCTTTTCTGCCTTCCTTTCTTCTCAATTCCTCTCACTCTGTTCTGCTTTTTACTCTGTTACTCCTTTCCTCTCCCTCTCCACCACTTCTTTTCCTTATCTTCTTCATTTTCTCTTTCTTCTCCTTTTAGCATGAATATTTTAAATTTTCCACCTTATTTCACTCCTCCTTCCGTGTCTTTCTCTTTTCTTTTACTAATCCCACTATTTTTTCATCCCCTTGCCTTTTTTGCTTTCTTTTCTTCTCACCTCTGCTCACATTGTCCTACTTTTTACTTTCATTGTTTCTGCTTTTGTCCTCCTTCCTTTCCTTATCGTCTTCTGTTTTTACTACATCTTTCATCTTCTGCCCTCCTTGTCCTCTTTACTTGTCCCCCTCTAGTCTTTTTTGCCGATGTTCTTTCCCTGTTTTTGCTCCATCCTCCCTTCATAGTCTCCTACATCTCCTAAACCATCTTCTCCCTTCTTTCTCTCCTCCTTCCTTTTCTCCTTTGCTCATTTCTTTTACTAATTCCACCATTGTTCTCATCTCTCTTGTCTTTTCTTCTCACCTCCACTCACACCTTCCTGCCTTTTTGTCTTCTTCTTTCTCCTTTTGTCCTCTCATCTCCTCTTCCCTCCTGATGATTGAAGCAGGACTGAGGTGTGAGTGTCAGTGTGTGTCAGAGTGTGAGTGTATGTGTATATTCGTGTCAGCGTGTGTGTTTTACAGCAGTTATCTTCCGCTCCGTGTTCTATTATTATCATCACTTCAGTGTGTAGGCGTCCATTAGGCAAACTCATATGCAACAATATGCAGATTCCTCCATTTGCATGGATCATAAACTCCTGCAGGCCTTCTGCTACATCATCATCACCACCTTCATCATCATCACCGCCACCATCATCTCCATCAGCTGCTGCCGGCGGCGGGCTGAACATCGCGGGAAGTAAATTTGTGCCCCGATTCACTCAGTGATGCTTTCATTAGTTTACACCCGCGGTGAGAGAGTTAGTGACGGCGCCGTGTGGATATGTGCATCCCTCCGACAGGAAGGAGCGTGATGTCATCCGCCACAGCATCCCGACACCACATGGTTAATTTGAAGTTGGAAAGAGAATTTGTTTAAGACGCCTTTCTTTGTTTTGTTTTCTTGAGAAGATGCAACGACACGTTTGAAGTCAAACATTCTCCAGCAACACTGAGAAAACGTGTTTCAAGAAGTATTTGATGAACTTAAAACGGCTTCAGACAGACAAAATAAAATGAATTAAATACATTTAAAAAAGAAGAAGAAGCTTCCTGTTTGAGTTAAACAACAAAACAGGATTTAAACAAGACAAAAAGAGGAGAAAACAATGGGATTAAAGCAAAAGAGAAACAAAAGATTCTTTATGTACGAGTTTACGATCTACTGCATTACTACCCAACCCAAAGTTTCACAAAAAAAGGACTCCATATGAAATGTGGAGGTTTATTCTGTGTTTTACTGTGTTAATTTATCTTTGATACAAGCCAAATATGTGTCAGAAGCATCAGTATCTGAGTAATTTCACATTAAAATGCTTGTCTTTTCTCTGCTTGTGAACCAGATAACTCATCCTGCACTTTTTAATCCAATCAAATGAGACTTTGGTTGACTAGCGGCTACAGTGGTTGTATAACACTGCACTTCACCTTTCGTGGTCCGTGGCTATGGTTTTTAGCAGCTAACAGAGCAACATGGAGAGAGACAGGAAGCCATGTATGTTTGAATATCATTGGATTTCAGGGAGGCTTTGGTCCGACTTTTGCCGGCAGATGTGCTGCAGTGACACAAACCTGATAGGAAGTCCACAAAGTTTCCCTTTTACCTCTCGTGGAGGAGATGTCCTTTCCATAAAAACAGCTCCATAGGTTGTTTCTACAAGCAGCTTATTAAGACCCATATTTACGTTTGAGACTAGCCCGAGCCAATCTACAAGCTCACAACACATGGCAAGGCTTCCTGCAAGTTTGAATGTCAATGCTTTTTTTCAAAAGTAAGTAATTAAATCAGGCTTTAAATTGAACAATTAATTGAAGAAAACAAGGATCTAATCATTTTATCCATGATTGTATAAATCAATGTTTAAGTTTTTAAAATCTGGTAAAAATATCAGGTTAAAAAAGTCTTGATTAAAATGAAAAAAGGTTTCTGTGGTTTATTTGTGATAATGTAAATATAAAACAGGTCTAGTTTTTTTCCACACTGCAATTAAGAGGTGTCTAAAAACCAGATAAAAACACTAAATCTGAGGGAAATGATCTTGCTGCATGGACAGATAATTTCACTTGACAAGATTTCTTAAATTAAGATTTCTAGATTTAATAATCTTAAATCTATGCAAGTTTGAGTGCCATTTAGCATATAAGTGTAAATTTAACCGAAAACCAAAACCGAAAGTCCACACAAAATTGGTGTCCCGTGAAAGCAGGAACTACTCTGATTACAAAGATATGTGTCACATCACTGTGCGGCAAAAACTTGGCGAGCTAGGGGGGGTCGCCAAAGTTTACAGTTTAAATGTGGGTCCCCCAAGAAAAAGGTTGGGAACCACTGATTTATACAACACCTTATTTTGGCCGGTGTCGTTTGGAGTTAGTGGTGCCCTCTAGTGGTCGTATTAATTGTGAATGATGGCGAGTATGAAGCACAAAGGGTCAGTTAGGGTGGGAAGGAGGTGGGTGGGTCAAACAAACCAGGACTTTCACCAGGAGAACAGAGTTGGTGTCCCATGTGAAAATAAAAGTAAAGCATGTCATTCAAACATCTCTTAACTTCCTGCATCACGTTTTTACTGAACTATGTCACTTCCAGTCGTCACGTCGTCCTCTTAACTACTTCACTTCCAGTATTTTCATCATTTATTAATTGTTTAAACTGTCTTTTAGAGCCTAACCAGGAACTGTTTGGCCCTAACCTTAGAGAAGTGCTTTTGGAGCACACATTCAACCAAACTGCAGGTTTTTTTTCTTTTTACAACAGTGAACCTTACTTTTATGTATAGTGACATGTGAGATATTTTTAGAAATCCTTCTTGCATCTGTACGACGCTCAAATATTCTGTTTCACTGGAAAATATGTCATACAGAAGCTAAAGACGCTCTTACTTCCATTTCACAGGGACTTGAATTTACAATTTCATATATTTATTCATTACATCCCCGGTGTGTGAAAGGCCTTAAAACTAATTAGCATTCTGACCTGATGATGATGAAAAGTTCTCAAAATATATCCAAAGAGAGACCTGAATCCTACTAATAAGGCTACAAACACATGTCAAAGCTGTTGGCAGCAGCGTGCGAGTTGTTGTAAATGAACTTAAAGACGCAGCTTCAGTCGTTTAATTCCAGTGCTGACTCACTTACACTGACGTGAGTTTCTACAGGAAGAATATAATGAATTTGTTCCCGATTCTGGCGTCAAATAAATCCTTTCAATTTAACTCTTGTCAAGCCTTCACTTGTTTTCAGTAAACAAGTGTAATTTAGCATGACAACAGGCTGTTGTTGGATCTCTAACAGGGCCATGATGTTGGCTTAAACGGTTGGATGAGTGTTAGAATGAACGTAGGCGCTGCTGGATGCTGTCTGTTTCAAATTTCAAGTGGCTTCCTGTTCTTCTGCTGGCTGTGGGTGGACGACAGCTCCGCTAATTAATGCAACCATCAACACTAAGCACAAGTGTGTGAAACGATTATCCAAATCTCAAAAAATATTCAGTCTGGTCAGGGGGATAATGTTTATTACATTATTTTTTTTAAATTGTTTCTTCACATTAGTACTTAATAATTTGTGTCCTCACATGACTGAATACATTTTTATTTCTACACTCACCATTCAGACTTGCACAATGTTGTTTTTGGGATAAAACATTTTTTATATTTTATATTTTACCTCTCTCAGCTCCTCGTCAATCACCAGGTGGGTGTAACTCTGCAGCAGGGTTACGATCCCGAGCTGGATTCACACCCACAAAACTGATAGCATTCGCTGGAACATGCATTTAAGACAAAGGTAGAAAAAATAAATCTGCTGTTTCTCACATGGTGGGCGAAAATTTCGCCCCTTCACAAAAATGTGTACATCGGGCCTCATGCGAGGACATTTTCATAGTCTTCACTTTCTCTTACTTTATCATTTTTATTGAATTTTCAAACTCAAATATAAACAATCCGTTAATGAAGAACTGCACACGACTCCTACAACAGGTCTGAACCTCTCACAGAGGATGTTTGTGAAGAAAAGAAAATTCAAAATATGAGGAAACTGGTGAAAGTTCTCCTAAGTTACTAATTTCAGCCACTTTAAATAAGCATGTACAGCACAAACACTGTACATTGTACATATTGTATATATACCCTGGTTTGCAGAGTTCAGTATTAATTTTAACTTATGTAAGATGCTGAAATAGCAGTTAAATATACTATATAATACAGGGATGGCCAACTGGAGGCCCGGGGGCTGCATACGACCCGCACCCTCACAGTACAACTACATGCATTTGAGCATGAAATCTTAAAGGTGCAGTGTAAAAATTCACAAAAGTACTTCTTCCAATTAATGTTGGTCTGCTGATCTTGCACTGAAAAAAAAAAGAAATCACAGTAAGTGGTTATTTTTTACTTGCTTCAAACATTTTGTATTCCTATTTATACTGTTAAACATGCATTTGAGCATGAAATATAAGTTATACTATTAAATATAATGTTATATGTTAAATATAAGTTACTGCACTGTAGACATATTTAAAATTGCAGTTTCATCATATCTGGTTAAGTGCACAGTCCTATATTTGGCCCTGTGGGAGTGTCGATGAAAAATTGTGGCCCCCTCCAGCATTTACGTTGCCCATCCCTCATATAATATATAACATACTTGGAATATATCAACTATTGACTTTTTCCCCATCTTGCATTGCAAACATACCAAAAACAGTAGGCATGTTTCAGTGTGTGTCAGGTGTCTTTTTTGGCTCAAAAGCTGCCTAATAATTGTGCACACCTGAAGGTAACTGATGGCTCACTTTAAGCCACACCCTCCCTCAACCCAGCAGTGAGATCACTTGAAAACAATTCCAACAATGAATGTTGGAAGTTAATGTGGTTTTGAAAGTGTTCCTGCAGAATTTGGACCTGCCTGGTAATTATGCAGTGATCAGGGTTTACACTAAAGCACTAAAACAAATGAGTGCAATTTTAAAAAAGGAGACTATGAGCCTTACTTAAACTGCATGCACAATCAATGTTTTAACACCATGCTGCTCTACAAATACGTGTTGCTAATTGAGAATAAAAATTTGCTCTAGTAGTGCAAAGTTACAATGGATTTAAACTTGAAATAATAAAAAAATAAGCTACTTGTGGTTTTTGGTGCACAAAGCAAACATCTGACAAAAAGCACTTGCTTGAGCGGTGATTCAGTGTTTCGGGAGCAGTAAACTGCTGAGATTACAATAATAGTATTATTTAACTTATGAAAAGACTGCTTGTGTAAAAAAAAAAGGAGTGGAGAATGTACATATATATCCAAGTATATATTTACCCTTTGAGTCAGACTGAACTGCTTCTTGAAATGTCTATTGAAATCTCAACAAAATATGTTTGTAAACTATGAAAGATCTTTTTCATATTTGAAAAGCTGAAGTTAAATTACGAATAATGCAAAATTTGTTTGGTAACACTATACAATAACTCTCAATTATAAATGGTAAACAGATAGTTTATTAATGTTTAATCATCATTCATAAACTGTATATAGGCCATTTAGAATGATAAATACATCATTAATTAATGTTAACTAACTAAATAATTTATAAATGACAAATAAATGGTATATTAATGTAAGTTTATAGTTACTTTACCATTAACAAACAATTAAAATGAATTTGAAATGATTCATATACCTTTAAGAAATTGGTTGAAAACATTTAAAGATTAAATATGTATAGCACTTTGTAAATGGTTAATAATTAGTTTATAAACCATCTATAAACATCACTCAGTTGGCTATTGTAAAGTGTTACAATTTGTTTTTGTGCATGAAAACATCATCTTTCCAAATCTTTTTCATTCATCTCCACAAATCAGTCTTTTCACCCAACACATCTTCCCATGCCGTCTCTGTTGTTGGAGACTTTGACAGGCTCTCTGTAGAAATCAGACTTGATGATACGACCTCATACCCAACACAAGATATTTCAGTATTTTATCAGAAGCATGCACAGAATTAGAAGCAGCCATTCTTTCCCAGTGAAGCTTGTTTTCCCTCCAGCAGCAGCATCATCTGGCGAGCCCGTGGTGGTCCGCAGACCTCCCTCCTTCATCCCACCCACCATCAACAAATCCCCCCCAGTCCTCATCGATTTCCACGGAGCAGATTCCTCCCCGCCGAACAGTTCCCTCCTTGTACGACGAGAGCTCGTCCCTGACAGCTGAGGCCCGCTCATAGCCCGTGGCGATCGTCTGGAGTGGACGGACGCACGGAGCAGACAATGACTCGCCTCAAAGCAGCGGCAGATGTCCAAGTGATTGCTGCAGACGCTGTCTTTCATTAGACAGCCGACAGCTCCGCTCACAGCCGCTTCCACTGATTGGATGAAAAATATATAAAGAAGACGAGGGCCACTCTTCTTGGAGTTCAAGTGGCAGTTTGCACAATATGGGCTATTGTAGATGAGAGTATTTTTGTACCAAACAGGAGCTGTATTATCGAAGAAGGAGCAAGAGGCTTTCATGTGGCCATCAGGGACCTTGAGATTAAACTGCTGCTCGGAGCTGCCGGCAAAATGATTTGTACTTTTAGCAGAAAAATATTCATGGGTTCAGCTTTCGCATAAATACCAGCCAGATTAATAAATTGAAATACAGCCTCCCTCTTTTCTGACATAACTCTGCAGGCATAGAAAATAAAAGAGAAAAAAAAGCCTGATGGTTTTTTCCTGAATTGAAAGTTTCTGTGATCATTATTGTGTTGTTATTCATGGTCACTGTACCACTTAAAAAGCTTCCTCATCGCCCAGAGTTTGATGTCAAAAAGTACATGTGAGCTAATGAGGAGATAAGTATTCATATCATCCGGCTTATAAATGGAAGGAGGTCTGTTTTTGTTGAACAGCAGGAAGTAGAGCTTCAGAAAGACAAAGACAGAGCTGATCTTTGACCTTTTCTGAGGGACCCTTCAGGAACATGTCTGTGGTGTGTTGTCGTCTCATAACACAACATGAATGATACATGCTTAATACTTGAATTATTACTTTCTCTCAACCACCCACTAACCTTAAAACTAACCCACAGAAGTGCAGAAATTAAAAAAATAAAAACATCAAATCACACTCAACAAGATCACATAGAGCAAGAAAATAAAAAAACAACAACTGTGTATATCAAAATCATAAAACAGCCCAAAACATCCATTAAAAGGAAATATTCTATAGAGAATACTGATTCATACCACGAATCCTACAGGTTAGATGGATTTTGTTCATTGTAGTTTGACAGATATCTTAAAATTTGTGGAAGTCAATATGGTTGAAAACATAGCTCAGCTGTATTTGTATTTGATGATTATTGTCTGTGCTATATATATATATATATATATATATATATATGCTATATTAATTTAAATATAATATAGAATAGACACCCCCCCCTTGTCGATTTTGGTCAAAATTGGTGAAATCTTAAAATGCCTAAAAATGCTAAAAATGGGTCAATTGCAGTCTGTTGATACATATTAGAGCATAATATGGCCAGAAATGACAGAAAAACACCATATTTTGGGATTTCCAAAATGACCTCCCCCAAAAAAAAAAGTCACACCCCCCCCTCGTCGATTTTGGTCAAAATTGGTGAAATCTTAAAATGCCTAAAAATGCTAAAAATGGGTCAATTGCAGTCTGTTGATACATATTAGAGCATAATATGGCCAGAAATGACAGAAAAACACCATATTTTGGGATTTCCAAAATGACCTCCCCAAAAAAAAAAAGTCACACCCCCCCCTCGTCGATTTTGGTCAAAATTGGTGAAATCTGAAAATGCCTAAAAATGCTAAAAATGGGTCAATTGCAGTCTGTTGATACATATTAGAGCATAATATGGCCAGAAATGACAGAAAAACACCATATTTTGGGATTTCCAAAATGACCTCCCCAAAAAAAAAAGTAACACCCCCCCCTTGTCGATTTTGGTCAAAATTGGTGAAATCTGAAAATGCCTAAAAATGCTAAAAATGGGTCAATTGCAGTCTGTTGATACATATTAGAGCATAATATGGCCAGAAATGACAGAAAAACACCATATTTTGGGATTTCCAAAATGACCTCCCCAAAAAAAAAGTAACACCCCCCCTTGTCGATTTTGGTCAAAATTGGTGAAATCTGAAAATGCCTAAAAATGCTAAAAATGGGTCAATTGCAGTCTGTTGATACATATTAGAGCATAATATGGCCAGAAATGACAGAAAAACACCATATTTTGGGATTTCCAAAATGACCTCCCCAAAAAAAAAGTAACACCCCCCCCTTGTCGATTTTGGTCAAAATTGGTGAAATCTTAAAATGCCTAAAAATGCTAAAAATGGGTCAATTGCAGTCTGTTGATACATATTAGAGCATAATATGGCCAGAAATGACAGAAAAACACCATATTTTGGGATTTCCAAAATGACCTCCCCCAAAAAAAAGTAACACCCCCCCTTGTCGATTTTGGTCAAAATTGGTGAAATCTGAAAATGCTAAAAATGGGTCAATTGCAGTCTGTTGATACATATTAGAGCATAATATGGCCAGAAATGACAGAAAAACACCATATTTTGGGATTTCCAAAATGACCTCCCCAAAAAAAAAGTAACACCCCCCCCTTGTCGATTTTGGTCAAAATTGGTGAAATCTGGAAATGCTAAAAATGGGTCAATTGCAGTCTGTTGATACATATTAGAGCATAATATGGCCAGAAATGACAGAAAAACACCATATTTTGGGATTTCCAAAATGACCTCCCCCAAAAAAAAGTAACACCCCCCCCTTGTCGATTTTGGTCAAAATTGGTGAAATCTTAAAATGCCTAAAAATGCTAAAAATGGGTCAATTGCAGTCTGTTGATACATATTAGAGCATAATATGGCCAGAAATGACAGAAAAACACCATATTTTGGGATTTCCAAAATGACCTCCCCAAAAAAAAAGTAACACCCCCCCCTTGTCGATTTTGGTCAAAATTGGTGAAATCTTAAAATGCCTAAAAATGCTAAAAATGGGTCAATTGCAGTCTGTTGATACATATTAGAGCATAATATGGCCAGAAATGACAGAAAAACACCATATTTTGGGATTTCCAAAATGACCTCCCCAAAAAAAAAGTAACACCCCCCCCTTGTCGATTTTGGTCAAAATTGGTGAAATCTGAAAATGCCTAAAAATGCTAAAAATGGGTCAATTGCAGTCTGTTGATACATATTAGAGCATAATATGGCCAGAAATGACAGAAAAACACCATATTTTGGGATTTCCAAAATGACCTCCCCAAAAAAAAAGTAACACCCCCCCTTGTCGATTTTGGTCAAAATTGGTGAAATCTGAAAATGCCTAAAAATGCTAAAAATGGGTCAATTGCAGTCTGTTGATACATATTAGAGCATAATATGGCCAGAAATGACAAGCATTTTTAGGCATTTTCAGATTTCACCAATTTTGACCAAAATCGACAAGGGGGGGGTGTTACTTTTTTTTTGGGGAGGTCATTTTGGAAATCCCAAAATATGGTGTTTTTCTGTCATTTCTGGCCATATTATGCTCTAATATGTATCAACAGACTGCAATTGACCCTTTTTTAGCATTTTTAGGCATTTTCAGATTTCACCAATTTTGACCAAAATCGACAAGGGGGGGGTGTTACTTTTTTTTTGGGGAGGTCATTTTGGAAATCCCAAAATATGGTGTTTTTCTGTCATTTCTGGCCATATTATGCTCTAATATGTATCAACAGACTGCAATTGACCCATTTTTAGCATTTTTAGGCATTTTAAGATTTCACCAATTTTGACCAAAATCGACAAGGGGGGGGGTGTTACTTTTTTTTTGGGGAGGTCATTTTGGAAATCCCAAAATATGGTGTTTTTCTGTCATTTCTGGCCATATTATGCTCTAGTATGTATCAACAGACTGCAATTGACCCATTTTTAGCATTTTTAGGCATTTTAAGATTTCACCAATTTTGACCAAAATCGACAAGGGGGGGGTGTTACTTTTTTTTTGGGGAGGTCATTTTGGAAATCCCAAATTATGGTGTTTTTCTGTCATTTCTGGCCATATTATGCTCTAATATGTATCAACAGACTGCAATTGACCCATTTTTAGCATTTTTAGGCATTTTCAGATTTCACCAATTTTGACCAAAATCGACAAGGGGGGGGTGTTACTTTTTTTTTGGGGAGGTCATTTTGGAAATCCCAAAATATGGTGTTTTTCTGTCATTTCTGGCCATATTATGCTCTAATATGTATCAACAGACTGCAATTGACCCATTTTTAGCATTTTTAGGCATTTTCAGATTTCACCAATTTTGACCAAAATCGACAAGGGGGGGGGGGGTGTTACTTTTTTTTTGGGGAGGTCATTTTGGAAATCCCAAATTATGGTGTTTTTCTGTCATTTCTGGCCATATTATGCTCTAATATGTATCAACAGACTGCAATTGACCCATTTTTAGCATTTTTAGGCATTTTCAGATTTCACCAATTTTGACCAAAATCCAAAAAAAAAAGTAACACCCCCCCCTTGTCGATTTTGGTCAAAATTGGTGAAATCTGAAAATGCTAAAAATGGGTCAATTGCAGTCTGTTGATACATATTAGAGCATAATATGGCCAGAAATGACAGAAAAACACCATATTTTGGGATTTCCAAAATGACCTCCCCCAAAAAAAAGTAACACCCCCCCTTGTCGATTTTGGTCAAAATTGGTGAAATCTGAAAATGCTAAAAATGGGTCAGTTGCAGTCTGCTGATACATATTAGAGCATAATATGGCCAGAAATGACAGAAAAACACCATATTTTGGGATTTCCAAAATGACCTCCCCAAAAAAAAAGTAACACCCCCCCCTTGTCGATTTTGGTCAAAATTGGTGAAATCTGAAAATGCCTAAAAATGCTAAAAATGGGTCAATTGCAGTCTGTTGATACATATTAGAGCATAATATGGCCAGAAATGACAGAAAAACACCATATTTTGGGATTTCCAAAATGACCTCCCCAAAAAAAAAGTAACACCCCCCCCTTGTCGATTTTGTCAAAATTGGTGAAATCTGAAAATGCCTAAAAATGCTAAAAATGGTCAATTGCAGTCTGTTGATACATATTAGAGCATAATATGGCCAGAAATGACAGAAAAACACCATATTTTGGGATTTTCCAAATGACCTCCCCCAAAAAAAGTAACACCCCCCCTTGTCGATTTTGGTCAAATTGGTGAAATCTGAAAATGCTAAAAATGGGTCAATTGCAGTCTGTTGATACATATTAGAGCATAATATGGCCAGAAATGACAGAAAAACACCATATTTTGGATTTCCAAAATGACCTCCCCAAAAAAAAAGTAACACCCCCCCCTGTCGATTTTGGTCAAAATTGTTGAAATCTGAAAATGCCTAAAAATGCTAAAAATGGGTCAATTGCAGTCTGTTGATACATATTAGAGCATAATATGGCCAGAAATGACAGAAAAACACCATATTTTGGGATTTCCAAAATGACCTCCCCAAAAAAAAGTAACACCCCCCCCTTGTCGATTTTGGTCAAATTGGTGAAATCTGAAAATGCCTAAAAATGCTAAAAATGGGTCAATTGCAGTCTGTTGATACATATTAGAGCATAATATGGCCAGAAATGACAGAAAAACACCATATTTTGGGATTTCCAAAATGACCTCCCCAAAAAAAAAGTAACACCCCCCCCTTGTCGATTGGTGAAATCTGAAAATGCTAAAAATGGGTCAATTGCAGTCTGTTGATACATATTAGAGCATAATATGGCCAGAAATGACAGAAAAACACCATATTTTGGGATTTCCAAAATGACCTCCCCAAAAAAAAGTAACACCCCCCTTGTCGATTTTGGTCAAAATTGGTGAAATCTTAAAATGCCTAAAAATGCTAAAAATGGGTCAATTGCAGTCTGTTGATACATATTAGAGCATAATATGGCCAGAAATGACAGAAAAACACCATATTTTGGGATTTCCAAAATGACCTCCCCAAAAAAAAAGTAACACCCCCCCCCTTGTCGATTTTGGTCAAAATTGGTGAAATCTGAAAATGCCTAAAAATGCTAAAAATGGGTCAATTGCAGTCTGTTGATACATATTAGAGCATAATATGGCCAGAAATGACAGAAAAACACCATATTTTGGGATTTCCAAAATGACCTCCCCAAAAAAAAGAGTCACACCCCCCCCCTTGTCGATTTTGGTCAAAATTGGTGAAATCTGAAAATGTCTAAAAATGCTAAAAATGGGTCAATTGCAGTCTGTTGATACATATTAGAGCATAATATGGCCAGAAATGACAGAAAAACACCATATTTTGGGATTTCCAAAATGACCTCCCCAAAAAAAAGAGTCACACCCCCCCCTTGTCGATTTTGGTCAAAATTGGTGAAATCTGAAAATGCCTAAAAATGCTAAAAATGGGTCAATTGCAGTCTGTTGATACATATTAGAGCATAATATGGCCAGAAATGACAGAAAAACACCATATTTTGGGATTTCCAAAATGACCTCCCCAAAAAAAAAGTAACACCCCCCCTTGTCGATTTTGGTCAAAATTGGTGAAATCTGAAAATGCCTAAAAATGCTAAAAAGGGTCAATTGCAGTCTGTTGATACATATTAGAGCATAATATGGCCAGAAATGACAGAAAAACACCATAATTTGGGATTTCCAAAATGACCTCCCCCAAAAAAAAGTAACACCCCCCCTTGTCGATTTTGGTCAAAATTGGTGAAATCTTAAAATGCCTAAAAATGCTAAAAATGGGTCAATTGCAGTCTGTTGATACATATTAGAGCATAATATGGCCAGAAATGACAGAAAAACACCATATTTTGGGATTTCCAAAATGACCTCCCCAAAAAAAAAGTAACCCCCCCCCCCCTTGTCGATTTTGGTCAAAATTGGTGAAATCTTAAAATGCCTTAAAATGCTAAAAATGGGTCAATTGCAGTCTGTTGATACATATTAGAGCATAATATGGCCAGAAATGACAGAAAAACACCATATTTTGGGATTTCCAAAATGACCTCCCCAAAAAAAAGAGTCACACCCCCCCCTTGTCGATTTTGGTCAAAATTGGTGAAATCTGAAAATGCCTAAAAATGCTAAAAATGGGTCAATTGCAGTCTGTTGATACATATTAGAGCATAATATGGCCAGAAATGACAGAAAAACACCATATTTTGGGATTTCCAAAATGACCTCCCCAAAAAAAAGAGTCACACCCCCCCCTTGTCGATTTTGGTCAAAATTGGTGAAATCTGAAAATGCCTAAAAATGCTAAAAATGGGTCAATTGCAGTCTGTTGATACATATTAGAGCATAATATGGCCAGAAATGACAGAAAAACACCATAATTTGGGATTTCCAAAATGACCTCCCCAAAAAAAAGTAACACCCCCCCTTGTCGATTTTGGTCAAAATTGGTGAAATCTTAAAATGCCTAAAAATGCTAAAAATGGGTCAATTGCAGTCTGTTGATACATATTAGAGCATAATATGGCCAGAAATGACAGAAAAACACCATATTTTGGGATTTCCAAAATGACCTCCCCAAAAAAAAAGTAACACCCCCCCCCCCTTGTCGATTTTGGTCAAAATTGGTGAAATCTTAAAATGCCTTAAAATGCTAAAAATGGGTCAATTGCAGTCTGTTGATACATATTAGAGCATAATATGGCCAGAAATGACAGAAAAACACCATATTTTGGGATTTCCAAAATGACCTCCCCAAAAAAAAGAGTCACACCCCCCCCTTGTCGATTTTGGTCAAAATTGGTGAAATCTGAAAATGCCTAAAAATGCTAAAAATGGGTCAATTGCAGTCTGTTGATACATATTAGAGCATAATATGGCCAGAAATGACAGAAAAACACCATATTTTGGGATTTCCAAAATGACCTCCCCAAAAAAAAGAGTCACACCCCCCCCTTGTCGATTTTGGTCAAAATTGGTGAAATCTGAAAATGCCTAAAAATGCTAAAAATGGGTCAATTGCAGTCTGTTGATACATATTAGAGCATAATATGGCCAGAAATTACAGAAAAACACCATATTTTGGGATTTCCAAAATGACCTCCCCAAAAAAAAAGTAACACCCCCCCTTGTCGATTTTGGTCAAAATTGGTGAAATCTGAAAATGCCTAAAAATGCTAAAAATGGGTCAATTGCAGTCTGTTGATACATATTAGAGCATAATATGGCCAGAAATGACAGAAAAAACACCATATTTTGGGATTTCCAAAATGACCTCCCCAAAAAAAAGAGTCACACCCCCCCCTGTCGATTTTGGTCAAAATTGGTGAAATCTTAAAATGCCTAAAAATGCTAAAATGGGTCAATTGCAGTCTGTTGATACATATTAGAGCATAATATGGCCAGAAATGACAGAAAAACACCATAATTTGGGATTTCCAAAATGACCTCCCCAAAAAAAAAGTAACACCCCCCCTTGTCGATTTTGGTCAAAATTGGTGAAATCTGAAAATGCCTAAAAATGCTAAAAATGGGTCAATTGCAGTCTGTTGATACATATTAGAG